>NW_027350762.1:0-379 GCF_012295235.1 Primulina huaijiensis
GATACACACAATATATATTTATTTCCTGTACAACGTCCCTTACACTAACAATGTTGAGAGTATTCTTGCTAGTTTTAGATTGTAAATCAGTTCTTAATTATTGAAAAGGTCTTTACTTTTTAACCTACACATGAATATCAAGATTATTTCTAATGTGGAACCTAAATGTTAACTTACTGTGCCAATTAATAAAGTCTCACACAATACGAATGATGCTTTCTTAGATGGTATTAGTTTAATAATCTTTCGTCACACTTAACACATTTTCTTGGTCTTTTTAGTAGCTTTGTCAACCTAGAAACATACCTAATTGAAAGAAGCATGAAAAGGTAATGAATGAATAATTACATACATAGGAGGGCAGGGTTACTTCTAACTC
>NW_027350763.1:0-379 GCF_012295235.1 Primulina huaijiensis
GATGATTATTTCATGGAAGATAATAAATTATATATAATAAATCATGCAACCTTTGGCATGGATGATAATAAATAACATGCAATAAACCATGCAAACTTTAGCATGGAGGAGAATAAGTTACATGCAATAAAATCATGCAACCTTTGGCATGGAGGGAAAAGGCCTAAAGTCACATTGATGCCTATAAATAGTGGAAAAAGGATGAGTGAAATCACACCAAAAATGCTCTCTAAAAGTTGCAATTTTCAAGTACCAAAAATTCTTCCCAATTTCAGAAAGTTTTGCTCATTGTTTTACAAAACTAAATCCAATCTTCACCGTTCATAATACACTTCATGTGTTTTGAGCAACATATCCAAAATTCAGATCGATCCAACGG
>NW_027350764.1:0-379 GCF_012295235.1 Primulina huaijiensis
TATGGATAATACATTGTGAATGATCATGTACCTTAACCTTGGAAAAAGTTTTGATGTAAATAGTTTATGGTTCTTGTCCTTTGAAATGAAAGGCTTCTGCATATGTTATTTACTTAATTTAAATGTTAAGGGAGTGGGGTGTTTCAATACCTCATCAACATACTTACAAATAGAAAAAGACACCATAACTTGCTTGTTTACTTTCACTTCTACACAGTCATTCTACCAATGTAGCCTACATGGTCGAGGATGTTTTCAAGTAGGCAGATTCAACTTCTCCATCATATCACAACTAGCTACATTGGTACAACTCCCCCATCAATAATAACATTGAAAACCTTTGCGTTTACAAAGCACCTAGTATGGAACAAGTTCCCCC
>NW_027350765.1:0-379 GCF_012295235.1 Primulina huaijiensis
AAATAGTGTCCCTACCCATGATGAACTAAAATGATTGATGTCTCACTCTTAGTTGCGTAAGGAAGGAGGCCGCGGGTCCTAGAAGATTCATGCGCATGTGGTGCTGCGCGTGGTCCAGGAGAGGGTTGGGCTAGTTAGGACTCCATCAGGGTTCCAGTAGGGTCCATGACAGTAGGCTAGGGTTTGGGTCGGTCGTGGCTCAGGCTGGCTCGAAGGTGGTTCAAAGTTGGGAAAATAGCGGCTCGGTTTAGTGGCTAGGATCTCGGGTTGGCTAAGGGGAAGAGTAAGGGCTCGAACCATGGTCCACGGGGAGTCGATTCATGGTTCACGAGGGTAGTTTAGGTATGAAAAGCTTATGTTTAAAATTTGGGAAGAAAAT
>NW_027350766.1:0-971 GCF_012295235.1 Primulina huaijiensis
AACATTTGAGACAATTAAATTATTTTGACGATGTTTATGTAAGTTGGTGAACAACAAATTATGTATTTTACTCAATCATTTGGTGTGTGACAATTATAATTATTAGTATTAGATATCGGACCCGGGGCCCCACAAGTATTCATCAATACTAAACAATAACAACATATGCTCGAAGTAAACACAAGGTTCGAAGTTAATTAAGAGGCATAAATTCATGTTGTAGCCCTTCAGCCTGCTTAGCCGAGAGATGGCGTTTAAGGCGTTCATGGGTGGATTTTATGAATTTATGTTTCTGAAGTTGTCTTCGGGAAATCCTCTGTTGTTTAATTTCTCTGGTATATCTTTTGTAATTCCTTTTATGTTTTGTAAAATTGCCATAGCTGAACCTTATATTCATTCTTAATTTGAAAATTAAGTACCTCCTTTTATTAGTTCAGTGATTCGAATATGGTATATAGGCTGGAAACCAATAATCTCCATGTGTGCGTAAGCCACTAAGGAAACATTTGGTAAAACAATGCCACGTATCAGATTCAATTTGTATTCCAAGCCTCAGATGGTATCAGAGCCATGGAAATAGTTTTGGTTGATGATTTAACACTGTTTATTCAAATGAATATTTTCAGTATAAAAGAAACTGTTAAAAACAGTTTAAATGAAGAATATGATTTACCTGAAAATTTAGATTTATTAAATAAATGGACTATTCCTAAAATAGAATCTAAAATGATCTATAAATTAGGAACATTTGAAAAAATTGGTTTTAAACATGTAGTAAAAACTACAGAATCATCAGTACCTCTTCATAATGAAGAAATGGTTATTAGACTATTGAATAATAAAGATATTTTACCTTATAGGAAAAATTACAGATTTATTCATATAGGTTTAATACAAATTGCTTTTAGACCTTTAACATTAGAAGGTTTGCCAGAAAGCTTTATAGCAGCTTTAAGAGATGGTAGAAATTT
>NW_027350766.1:1229-1975 GCF_012295235.1 Primulina huaijiensis
GAGAAGAAGTAGAATCTTCAGCAGAAGATTTAATTATTAATCAAAATAATATTGTTCATCAATGTAACTTTCAAAAAGTTAAAGAAACTGATACTGTTTCAGAAATGAATTTTACTATTTAATGGATAGTAAACCAAAAATTGATTTTACTAAAGGATCTTTTGCTAGAGCAAAGATCAATACAGAATTTTATTTACCCAAATGGAAATCTTTCAGAGATTGGTATTTTAAAAGTTTCTCTGAAGAAGAATTTGAATATATTGTCACAGAATTTTATAAATATTGTGAAAATCAAAATAGATTAATTCATTTTGTTCCTTGGTTTTTTAAAACATTTATTATAGATTATATTTCTATTCTTGAAAGAAATTATAAATTTCCTTCTGGACAGATTCAAAAATCTGTTTATCCTCCTCAACAATCTTTTATTATAGAAAAGAATAATAAAGTTTTGAATTTTACTGCTTTTTCAAAATTATTTGAAAATGATATTTTACAAATAACTGTTAAACATATTAATCAAATAATTGAAAAACAGAATTATACAAATTTATATCTTACGATAATAGGATAAGAGATAGTTTCTCTTAAAGATCGTATTAATAAAATTATTTTAGCTATTAATCAAATTAAAGCAGATGTTCATATAAAAGAACCAGAAACTAATATTGTTTCTATTGCTAGTTCTTTTATTAAATCCTCTTCAGAAATTAAAGATTTTAAATTTAAATCTTCTGTTTCTGATT
>NW_027350767.1:0-379 GCF_012295235.1 Primulina huaijiensis
AGGATTTGGGGCATTAATTTCTCCTGGCAGGGAGGTTTCACCAGGTCCTCAAATAATACAACGTGATCCCCATCGATGTCACAATTGTGGATCTTATGCCAATATTTACTGCAACATCTTACTTGAATCAGGCCAATGGCAATGTGTAATTTGCCGGAGTCTGAATGGAAGTGAAGGGGAATACATAGCTCAAACCAAACAAGAACTCCGAAATTTACCCGAACTTTCTTCCCCTCTCGTTGATTATGTGCAAACAGGGAACAAAAGACCTGGTTATATCCCGGTGACTGAATCTAGAACATCAGCCCCTGTAGTTCTAGTTATAGATGAATGTTTAGATGAACAACACTTGCAGCATCTTCAGAGCTCCCTGCACGCA
>NW_027350768.1:0-379 GCF_012295235.1 Primulina huaijiensis
GAAAATAATAATATATTAAAACTGAAATTTTATTCCAAAAATACAATAAGATCGATTCAACCAATTTATATTTATATGAAGAATAAATATAAATCTGATTTTGGCTCTTTTCTTGAAAATTCCACCTGAAATTTATAAATATTATTAAATAAACACTCCATGATCTTAAATCTAATAATATTTTATAACTTTATGCGAGACTTTAAATGAAATTTTTTTCTTAAACTTATCTCTATACCATTATGAAATGTGTAAGAAAATAATATTATCTTAAAAACTATATTTTTGTAGTATGAGATAAAACTTTGAAAAATAATATCATAGTTAAAATGTTTTTTAAAATCGTTTAATATCATATTTAAAATATCAATCAATCATT
>NW_027350769.1:0-379 GCF_012295235.1 Primulina huaijiensis
GTTCGGTTCAATTTTATGAGAAAACGATTTGATTCGATCATGGTTCGAGATTTTTATGTTTTGAAGAGCCTTGATATAATCTAAAATTTTATTCGAATCCTAACTGGTGCATCAAGTTGGTGTCGCAAATGATGTGAGCATGTTTATAGGTCAATTGAATTCAATAAATACTGCTTGTAATAATGATGTTTTGTATGAGTAATTAAGGTCTTGTTTGCTCTTTAAGCATTCAATGTTTCTTTTTTCGGTTAGTTTTTGTCTTTTAAGAGCGTAATTAACAATTCAAGAAAATGATTGACCTAACTAATTAAATAAGACAAAAACTTGTGTGAGACAGTCACACGATTCGTATTTTATGAGACAGCTCTCTTATTTGGGC
>NW_027350770.1:0-379 GCF_012295235.1 Primulina huaijiensis
GAAATCATGCACTTCCTTGTCCATGGTGATGTCAAAAAGGGGGAAGAGAACATCAAAAAGAAGTTTTAAAAGCAGAAGAATCGATTAGGAAGAGGGTTGCAGAGCATGCCAAAGCAGAACATGCTAAACAAATTCAATGACAAAAGAAAGGTTAACACGTTGTATTTGTTTATAATGTCTTTGCTATTTTACTGGAGTTTGTAATTTCATCTACGCAATGAAATACAAATTTTTATCTTTACCTGACGAAATTACTTAGCTGGTGCAATTATCTGTAAACTTGTGTATAGTTCTGCAGCTCGGCTTTGTCATCACCAAAAAGGGGAAAATTGTTAAAATTATTATTACCCAAAAATTTTGGTGATCGACAAAATCAAAA
>NW_027350771.1:0-379 GCF_012295235.1 Primulina huaijiensis
ATTTAAATCTTCAAGTCCCTTCGGAATCAAGTACAAGTTCCACCTTGAGGTATTTTATCCTTTGCCACATTTTTTGTAATTATTTTATTTTTTGACACAATTTTTTTAATCACTTTTTAAGTACTATAAAATAATCGTGAAGCAGAATGTAGTCCTTTTATCATTATAATAGGCCATCTCCTTTTGCAGGATGCCGTTGATTGCCCCGAATGGATTGTCCCTTTCGACGTGTTTAAATCATTGGCTGAAGAGGTCTTAATATTTTGCTTATGGATTACTTGTTGGTATTTCTTTTCAGCTACACAACAGTCTTATTCTCATGCCTTGAAAACACATTTTAAATCCTGCAGTATGGATTCGAGTTGGTTTTTGTCAAAAA
>NW_027350772.1:0-379 GCF_012295235.1 Primulina huaijiensis
TTTGTAGTATCAACCTCAATCAACATTCTAGCATATTTGACATGTTTCCTGTCATGAGTAAGCATATCCATATGAATTGGATTGCCAACCCTAGAAGCCAACATACTCAAAATGTGATAATTCCAACAATCTGGTGGTAATCCATGTATTTGAACCCAAGATGGTATTGAATTCATATCATCTTCCCTAAATCGGAAGCATCTCGGCATTTCTTTGAGGAATAAGTGAAACCCAAAAACCATATAAGATCCACCATTCAATACTCTCTCTTTAGCTTCTTCGCTAGGAAAGGTGAATACAATCCATCCACTATCATGTGTTTGGAAGTGTATATCTTTTCCCCATCTCCTGACCAAATCAAATAATGCAGCAGTATGTG
>NW_027350773.1:0-379 GCF_012295235.1 Primulina huaijiensis
TTTTTTTTTTTTTTTTTTTTTTTTAAAATTTTGATCAATAATTTATTTAAGAAATTGACCGATGTTATTTTACAAATTTTTTCATAATTTGTCAGAACTCAATCTTAGAATAATAATTTTTTTTTTACTACTTTTATAGCACGTAAACATCTTCCTACGTCTTATCAGCGATATCCAACACCATGTTAGCAATATCTGGCACCTTCCCAATATATAAAATAAATTTTAGGTGGTGAAGAAATTAAAATGTCTAAAGTAGATACGTATTTAAAACGAATTTGATATAGACTTAATTTACCTATCTTCAATATTTACAACTTCGACTGTGTGACATTTGTCCAAGAGAGGGAGGGGACCAATTCTCCATATTTCCTTCATA
>NW_027350774.1:0-379 GCF_012295235.1 Primulina huaijiensis
TGAAAGTAAGAGTTTCTGTATATTATTTGTATTATTGTTTCTGTTGAAAATGATTTTGAAAACTGGGAATTATTCCCGTCCCCGCTTATTGAGTGACGATCATATCACTCACCCACCAAACCATCTCAGATAAGAACAAGGAAGAAACGTTAGAAGAAGAAGAGAAAAATCAGTTCTGGGGCTGGTAAAGAATACTGTTATTTCTCAGTTCGAATTTTATGTTTTTCCACTGCATCTGTTAAGAAATTGTTATGTTTGGTTTTTTAAATTTTCGCTGTAAAAAAACATTAGTTACTTGACCTTGTATCAGACAATGAAATTTTCAGTATTATGCATAAAAAGACTGGTTTCTGAATTTTGTACTTCTGAGGCTTGTTGT
>NW_027350775.1:0-379 GCF_012295235.1 Primulina huaijiensis
GTGAGAACGTCTCACAAGATACCTACTCCATGATAAATTATTAAATTTTCAATTATAATATTTGATTTTTTTTATCGTACACCCTTTTAGAAAAATATTGGAAAGAAGATTTTCTCATGCTACATATAATTTCGATTTTCGCCGGACGTTTTATATATAAAAAAATATTTAAAAATTACGGGAAAATTCATTTGATGGTATATATTAAAAATTACTTGTAATTTATATCTCTGTAAAATGTATTAAAAAAATTTATTAGTGAAATTATTTACACTTCATTGTTTGATTAAGCATTAAGCTACGAATATTCTAAGTTAATTGTATGATATTATATTGAGATTAGGTATGCATCAAAATCATTGAATTAATTGTTTTTTTT
>NW_027350776.1:0-379 GCF_012295235.1 Primulina huaijiensis
GAGTTGTTTGTTGGTGATAAGATCTTGATCAACTTCTTGTTCCTGCAAGTTCACATGACAACATATGCCCATTGAACTTAGTAAATTACACAGTGTATTTCCCTAAAGTGTCAAGTAACATCAGACACGAGCTGCACTAAAAATTTAGAAATATTTTGAAGTTTGAGATAAAAAATCAAGAGGCGAGTTAAAATTAAAGGTTTCGGAATTTGACAAACAAAGTATCGAAGTTTACAGAACTGATCAGCTAAACTGGAATTACATAGAACTGATCATATAAGATGAAAAATTGAAATCATCTGAACTGCAGACTAATGAGTAAAATTATCGGATGCAATCGAACTGAACAAAATTAACTGAATCAGTAAAGTCAACTGAG
>NW_027350777.1:0-379 GCF_012295235.1 Primulina huaijiensis
CAATAGCAGAAACATAGACCGTCAGGGAAGAGAAGATATAAAAAAAAATTGGATGGGCCCATAGACAACGACTCCATTCGCCATTATTACCAGCAATTTGTGGCAATATTAAATTTAATATAAAGTGTGATATTATATTTGGTGTAATTTCTCTTAATATAATTTTGTTTGGCATGATTTTCTCACAATAATGTAAATATTAAAGACTAATATCTCGTGTCATTAATCATATGAGTAAGTGTCTTGAAAAATTGGAAAAAAATACATTAAAAAAAATATTTATAGAGATATTAATAGAACGAGGTAGTTATTACTTATTATATAGTAATAATAGATAATATACTAACAAAAGCAGATACAAATACGCAAATTGGAAATG
>NW_027350778.1:0-379 GCF_012295235.1 Primulina huaijiensis
TCCGAAAACGAGGAGGGCCACGGGGTTCGTGAAGAAGCCGGGCGTACTGGTGGGCAAATGGAAGAAATTGGGGGTACTGAAAGAGTTCGGGGAGGAGACACCAGATGTTGGGATCGGAGATCGGGAATCTGATCATGATTTCATGTCCGTTTGCAAGGTAATTAATCTTCCTTTTTTTTTAAAAAAATCTAAACAGATTTGGCCTATTTCCGTGAAAGTGACTTCTTGATGAAATTGATTCAATCAGCATGTGCCAAGATTGCTTGATTATGCGGTGAAAAACTTCGTGAATTTTAGATAGTTGAACTTGAAATGTGCAGTAGTTGAAATTGGGAAAACCATCCCCCCTTTCTTTTGTTGAGCAGATTTACGATTTAGG
>NW_027350779.1:0-379 GCF_012295235.1 Primulina huaijiensis
CATAAAAATCCTAAATCGTCAACTAACCAAAAATCCTACGTCGACATTTAAAATATCAATTAACAATTAAAGAATAAAAATATCTCTAATAAATCATTAACATAAATCATTTAAATCTTTTATCTAACAAGCTAGTGCGAAAAACGAAAGGGTCCCTCGGGAGTGTACTGCTGCATTGGATCCACTCAAGCGTCAGCGCCTCCTCAAGTCATCAAATCCTGCATCATACAAACCTAGTGGATCTAATGACTCAGCACGTTGAGTAGCAAATAATACATATATAATCACAAGGATTTAAAAATCATAATTTTATTTAAAATAGTTTTTAAGCCTGAATAAACCATTTAAAATCATTTTCATCATATATCGTAAAATCATT
>NW_027350780.1:0-380 GCF_012295235.1 Primulina huaijiensis
ATCCGAGACATTCGTCAAACGACTAAAGATTATACCCGAGGATATGGAATTGGGCTTCAAGGTTTCTATTCCTTCTGGAGATCAAATGGTCACTTCGAGCATTGTGAAGAATCTAGAGCTTCGTTTGCAAAAAAATGTGGTTCGGGCAGATCTGATTGGACTCCCAATGCCTGAATTCAACATCATTCTTGGCATGGATTGGTTATTATTGAATGGAGCTTCGATAGATTTTCGGCGGAGGTCAGTGTCTACTCGACCGCCCAGCGGGAAATCTTTTGTCTTTGAGGTAGCGAGGAACAAGAAAATGCTGCACATTATCTCCTGCATCTGTATGAGAAACTTATGAAGCGAGGCTGCCAAGCTTTTCTAGCATGTATTAT
>NW_027350781.1:0-380 GCF_012295235.1 Primulina huaijiensis
GCATTCAAGTTGTAATGGATACAATTATTGAGTCTCACTGTACGATCAAGCTTCCCGTATATAAATAGAAGATGAAGTTCAGTGGGAAGCAGGTGGGAAAACAAAAGAGAAAAGAAAGTGCACGCATATTGCATATCAGCTTACAAAGAAGCAATCAGTCCAATTGAGGGAATACACCAAAGTTATATCAGCTTAGTTTATAAACTTATTTCCCTCAGTGTATGAGAACACCTTCCCGTTGTAATCATTGTTCAGTTTTTGACACACAGACGTTAAACAGGTGCTGGCTGCATTCAGTCTAGGCTAGGAGTTCAGTTAGGCAGTATGATAAGTCTTAAGCTGAGTGGGTTTGTACAAAGTGTTGTATAGATCAAAGTCTT
>NW_027350782.1:0-10483 GCF_012295235.1 Primulina huaijiensis
GGACTCAATCACTAACTCATATGAAAAACATTTATCGACATACTACATTAAAAACATTCTAATTAATTAAGCGCATTTGTTGAAAATTTTCTAATTAATTAAGAAAAATTCATTTACAATAATCATATTTAATCTTTTTGAGCTAACACATTTATTTTATAAGATATTCATCGCAATTCTTTATTTGTATGTTAATCTTTAAATCTGAAATATGATGTATATTGTTTTTCTAAAAATTCTTAAATAATGATTTAATACATTTATTCGACACTTCAATATTAACATTTTAAAATATATTAATTTTATATTGTATGCGTGCAACACTTCTAATCATGATTATAAAAATTCTAAAAATGAATTAGATAGAACGTAAAAAATTACATAATTAATCAAAAGATAGAAAATAAAAATTAAATAATTGTCTTTTACCTATAAACTACGAATACCGAATTCTAAAGATTGAATTCGGTGAGAGTGGAGGCCACTATGTACTAAAAAAATAAAAAGTTAATGCTTGAATGAGTCACACTGCAATGTTAGTGAAGTAAAAACGAAGGACAAAATTGGTTAATAAAAATATTATAATAGGCTAAGTTGAATGAGACTCATATATATAAGTATCTCACTTGGTCTCACCTTATCTTTTGTCACTATACAAAGCGAAAGTTTATGCACTGTAGTGTTACATTTTCTTAATTTTTCATCATCTCTTGGTCTTTAAAGATATATTAGAATTTTTTCCAAACATCTAATCTTAAATGTGATCAATTAACCAAATAATTATTATACTTTGTATACAATAATAAATAGATTAATATATTTGAAGATAGAAAAAATAATGTATTGAGAAGAATAAAAAAAATGTTAGAATTAATACTATAATTATCTTATGTCAATATTTAATTTAACATCCTACATTCGAAAATATGTTTATTGAAGTAAAGACTATGATGATAAACTAAAAATAATAATTTATTTATTATTGTAACGTAATAATAATGTGATTGTTATTCGTAATCAGAAAATGATGTACTTTGACTTTTTTTTATTAAATTGTATAAAAAATCCTTNTATGTCAATATTTAATTTAACATCCTACATTCGAAAATATGTTTATTGAAGTAAAGACTATGATGATAAACTAAAAATAATAATTTATTTATCATTGTAACGTAATAATAATGTGATTGTTATTCGTAATCAGAAAATGATGTACTTTGACTTTTTTTTATTAAATTGTATAAAAAATCCTTTCAATATTTTTATTAGATAAACATTTTAAATCTATTAAAATTAAATAGTAAAATTTAATGATGAATATGAATGTATTAATTCAACTTTCAATTTGGGTTTCGGGATTTTGTCAACTTTTCTTATTTTTCTTTTATTTTAAAATATAAATTTTCAAATAAATGAAAAAAGATTTCATTAATTTAAATTAAAAGACATAGCAATGTGAGAAATATGCTACTAAATAAATGTTCTTTTTATATAAGTTGGATTGGTATCCATATTCAGTGCTTCTCCATAGACGATTCGTTGAGTATGCTAACGTCATCGAACCATTGCTTTAAGATTTTTATCAATGGACAGACAGCTATCGGAATCCTATTTTTAGATTTGTAGCCACTCTGGTCAAATCATTTACCCAGCTTGTTATTTATTTATTATTTTTTTTTACAACACACACGGGAGAGAGATCGAATATGATCAGGATGGAAGCCAACTAATCTGACTGATGAGACCATTGAGTTACAAGCCCGGTCTCTGTTACTTCTTCTAGCACCATGTAAGTCAAAACCAACTCTATCTTCCAAAGCTCTATTTCAAATAATTAATTCGATGAAACTTTAAAAGTCAAGATTGAATAAGAAAATATAAATTATCCAATCAAATTCTTAACACAAAATATGTGAGAACCCACTCAAAACCCATTTCCCCAAGCCCATATCACAACCGGCTTAAAATTTGCGTAGTATACTTTTGACTTCGCACCTATGTTGCGTCAAGCCAACTAGAAAGGGGAAAAAAATCCTAAAATATAGCAATATTGTGAGGCAGCCAAGCCCTTGATGTTCAATGCTCTGTCTTTATCATTTTATGGTAAATTAAGTTTCGGTTGAATTACGCATAAACTGTTTTTCATTACCACGTCTATAATGATGTGAGATGAAGCTAAGTGTGCAATATGAGTGTTAATGATGTGATTGTATTCATGCATTCTTACTGAGTTAATATGCTAAGCTGAGAATATATCCATAATTTTATCTTCTGTAAATAAAATAAAAAATATGTTTTTTTAAAAGAATAATTGGGATATTCATCAACTACGCATATTAACTATTGTTGTATAGCATTTCCAGTCTTGAATCTTTTGATTGCTCTCGTTATTGATTTGTTGAGATGTAGAGTCGTCGATGGAGTAAGTGATATGATTAGCAGACTCGAGACATCTCATGGATGGAGTGAGTGATATGATTAACAAACTCCTGATGACTGCACGAGGACGATAAGGTCACTCCCGTACTCTCGATGCTACGTGCATATTTCATTGCTGCATTCCTGATACCGATGGCCATTGTTACTATTGTTGATGCGATTCGTTTGGACTCTGTTTGGTATCCTATTTCGTTGTTATCTTATATGCATTGCACCTTATTCGATTTTATTTCATGCCAGTTACATTTGTAGTAATTTTACCAGTTCGTCGTACTGGGGCCCGATCTTTTTCTTAAAAAAATATAATGTGCTCGTTTTTTATGTCATAACAAGTTATCCAGGAGGATTTGACGCGTCTGATGGAGCGTCAGGTAGTGGTTCCCTGTAATTGAGTCGTCTCTGAGAGTTATCATATGTGTGTGTGTGGGTGTGTGTGTGTGTTGAACTATCAATACACCTATACAGATGGATATTTTTATATCCATATGTATAGGTGTATTTTTTTTATCCAAAACATCATAAAAATATATGTACAGCTAATGGGGGTCTATACATTTTCCAAGGAGACCACCGAGTAACTAACTGTACACATATTTTTACGATGTTTTGGATTGATAGTTGTGTGATCAGGTCTTATCGGCTGTGCATGTGTTTAGTCTTGGTCAGTGCGACTATAAGCATGTGGATTGATGACATGATTTTATTTCGAGTATATAAATGTTGTTTGTATTATCTTGAAATTTTTGGGATGTCCTATATACGAAGTATGTTATGCCGAAATTTCTGTAGACTCAAAAAGAAATTTTGTAAATTGTTTTCACTATATACGTTAATTAATCATGATTGTTTGCTCATTAAATACGAATCAAGAACACAAGCCTCACAAAATATGTGAGACTGGAAAATTTACGTGGAGTTTCAATTAACAAAACATATAACATTAACATCGCTTCTTTCATTTCATCTCCAAATTTGAACTATGATAACAAGACATCATGGAAATGTTCTTCGGTGGAGTGTTATTGTTAGAGATCTAAGCACATACTTCATATAGAATAGATTCAAGTTTAGGAATAATATCAAAATCAACATCCAAGTTCAACGGGGACCGGGTAATTATCGATACAATCAAGCCATGGATTAGCGTCGCATTCTTGAGCAGGGATTCCCTTGAGAGCTCTCCAAACTGCGCTGTTACATTTGAAACCCGACCCGAATGCGATCTGCCACACACGATTCCCTTTAAAGACCCTACCTTTAGCTTCAGTATAAGCCAATTCATACCACAATGAGCTGCTAGACGTGTTTCCGAACCGGTGCAGAGTCATCCTGGATGGCTCCATGTGCCATTCCGTGAGCTGCAGATTCTTCTGGACGGCATCAAGCACTGCCCGTCCGCCCGCATGGATGCAGAAGTGCTCGAAAGCGAGCTTGAAATCGGGTATGTATGGCCTCACATTAGCGCCCACAAGCTTCCTCTTCAGTAAAGTGACCAGAAACATCAGCTGCTCTGTAAATGGTAATACTAGAGGAGCAAATGTGGTTATGTTTGTCTTCAAAGCGTCGCCTGCGACGGCCATCAACTCCCGGTCTAATGAAACCCCCACTGTCCCCTTTTCATCTTCTCTCTGGTAGACACAGTTGTAGCTATTGTCGTCCGCGCCTTTGTGGGTTCGAACGGTGTGCACCAGCTGATACTTGGAACGTTTCCTGTCTCGGGTTTTGTTCGACAACAGAATGGCAGCACCGCCCATTCGAAAGATGCAGTTGCAGAGTAACATGGAACGATCGTTCCCGAAATACCAATTGAGGGTTATGTTTTCTGTACTCACCACAACTGCGTAAGCGTTCGAGTTTGTTTGAAGCAGGTGTTTGGCGAGGTCTAAGGATATAAGCCCAGCGCTGCATCCCATTCCTCCAAGATTGAAGCTTTTGATGTCAGCTCTGAGCTTGTAATGGTTGACAATCATGGAGGAAAGAGATGGGGTTGGATTGAATAAGCTGCAGTTCACTACAAGAATTCCAATATCCTCAGGCCTGACACCTGTCTTCTTGAACAGAGAATCCAATGCACCGAACATGACAGCTTCGGTCTCCAATCGAGCTTCTTTCATCGATAGATTGGGCGGGTGGGACATAATTCCTCTTGAGACATACGTCTCATCGCCAAGTCCGGAACGATGAGATATCCTCTTCTGGAAGTTGATCGACTCTTGTTCGAAAGAACCAATATCTTCTGTCAACTTCAAAAACGCATCAACTGACATTTTGCGCTCATCCTCTGGTTTGTAGCATGCAAAATCGACCAGATAGATCGGCCTTGGCCTTTTGGCCCAGTAGATCCCCAACAAGAAAATCAATACATTCGAACCGATCAGAACGGTGGCAGTGTCCAAAAGAAGTGTTTGAGTCATCCATATGTTAGAAAAGAGGCCAAATGTTAGGCCAGTGAGCTGTATTGTGGTGGCTATGAGCAAAGGCAGAAGTACGAAGACCAAAAGGAGAGTACTTGCGGGGTTGCATGAATAGCCGTAGCCTAATTTCACATATTTCAGCTTCACGGATTTCAAGAAATCAGGCAGTTTTCGCCGAATTTTGATAACCATGGAGGAAGAATCCTTGAATTCAACATCCGCCATTAGCCTCTCCTTTTCCATCTCTATGCAATTCACTTCTCCACCTCTCTCCATTGCCGCGTACGTATAAATAATCTGAATTAAGGGTCTTAATCCGAGTAGATAATTAACGTAGAGAACTCTTTATTATCGGTAAAAACATGAATATAGCGTAGGATAGCTACACTGTGAAAAGTCCATTTTATTGGTTTAAGTGTGTGGGAAGTAGAGAGAGATAGCTCAACAACCATCTCAAGCAGAGGAATGGAAAAAATTTGAATAATGGTAGAGTGAAAAATCAAAGCAAAATGGCCAATCTGCCAACCGAATAATAGGTAATGTTGTTGACCAAGTGGCCATGTGAGAAATGAAAGAGTTTAAATTTTTTTGTTTTGATGTTCAAAACGTTCTTAGGTGACATGATTTAAACCAGTCATATGATATTTAGATTTGATTTATATTTACGTTTAAGAATGTTGGATACTAAACCAGTCGAGATTAACAGAGTTGGTTCTTCTTGTAATCTCCTACAAACGATCAATTGGAATAAACGTCGTTCTTTGTTCTTCAATCCTCAAATCCAGTCAACGATCGAAGACTGCACTTCTCGTATAGATTCAATAGAGATTTAAACAAAATTCTACATTGAGATTGATGCAGCTGTGCGTCGGCGAAGGGCGGGTGGCCGATTTTGTGGTGGTCTCGACTGTGAGGCGGGTGGCCGATTTTGTGAGTTGGAGAGATGGAGAGAGTTACGAGAATCTCTGTATAGATTTTCTATATTGTTTTGATTGTATGCTATCAACTTTTGATAACACGTTTTTATTAAACATACTTTCTCTCAATATTACTAGGATTCTTCAATTTTCATTATTTAAAATTTTCATATTGTACTTTCCACTCTTGAAAATATTATGTAGAATTAAATAATTATCAACTCTTGATAATACACGATTTAATATAATTAAATAATCATTATTTAATTGTTTAATCAATTTAACTAATTAACTCTAGACTCTTCTAAAATATTTTATGGGAATCTTACATAGTAGTCACTACTATTGAATTATTTTTTATTAGCATATTCTAATTTTATCAATTAAATAATTATGAACTTATTATAATTCATGGGGAGCCCCGAATAGTTTCCCGGACAAATTGAAGTCGTCGTGACGATACCTGATCGACGATGATATAAATCTCGTTCCTATAATAAAAAATAAAAATTTCGAAAGACAAAATTTCCAATTATTTATTTTTTACAGTGTATATTTTGGAACTTCCTTCACTAAATTAGCCAGTTGCACTCTCCTTACTTAATTAGCAATCATGTTAACTTCCACAACTTCTAATAATGAAATATACTAATATATTCTTTTATAAGCAATACGTTTGATCATCATCAAACTAACGTTGTCAAATTCAAATAATTGAATATGACTATCTCAACGTATTCATAGAATCCAATACTTGTATAACCCTAAATAGTTCTGGGATATAACTAATCGTGAGCTCACAACTTCATGTGATTCAGAAAACTTGTTCTTATTCGACCTTACCCTAATTAGCTTCGTTCTTTTCATCAACTCATTGACTAAGAACGTCAGAACTTAAGTCTTATTGTACCCATCAGATCATGGTAAGAGCTTCTAGTAACATCATCTCATGATTCCTTAGGTATTACTGATAGTGTCTGAAGGAACAGGTAAGTTATGATCAACGTACAATACGGTTCCTTAACTCATATATCTCAATCGAATCTGTAACCATTGATATATATAGAATTGCAAATGAATTCGATAACGATATGATGTATATTTGAGTAATAGGATATCAACACCTATGAGTGAGCAGTGAATCCCTGACTATAATATATTGGCTCTTACGTATTTCAAAACTACACCCAACCTCGCCGCCCGAAGACCCTCTATGAAGTCGGTAAACAGATCAAAGTGAATGCTAGTACGCAAAGCCTTTATGTATTTCCGAGTCTAAGAATTAATAGTGTACAACCATAACCGCATGCTTTCGCTCGATAAGTGATAAGCACTTGAAAAGTCCGATGATGAGTTGTTCAGTGCTTCTTCAAATAAGCACACATATGTATGAATAGACATATCCATGTTTTTACCAATAAAACGTGACGTTTACATCACAAATACTAGTCTCAAACTCGAACGATAATTATCATTTTTTAGGCGATTGAATCGATTATGAACGAATTTTGAATATATAGTACACTTCTTGATTAATTTCATGATCCACTAGACTGGTGAACCTCATGACACTTATAGTATATTCAAGGATTTTATCTATGCAACTTGCATGATTATAGAGATAAAATAAATATCATAATTGGACAAAATCATAAAATATTATTAAAATAAAGATCATTTTTACATAAAAGTCAATAAAACACAATGTACAAGTTAGCTTGCTAGACATCTACTCTAATAGTTGTCTCCAGGGTTCGAATTCTCGGTTGAGTGGAGTAGGGAGAATATTAGGGATATAAATGAACTCCTGAGTTATTTGAAGCTCGATTCGATAAAAGCTAATTTGAGCTCGTTTAATAAGAGTTCATTAAGATAAAAGAACCAAACACAAGCTTTACATTGTTCGGCTCATTAACTTGTAAACATGTTTCTTAGTAGGCTAATTAGTCATTTCTTAAATGAAAAAATAAAATTTTTGATATTTGATTTTATGATTTAATTATGAAAAAAATCTATTAATTTATTTATTAGATTAAAATTACAATTTTTTTTAAAAAATATTATATTTTCCTCTAAATATATAATTTAATTTTTAATGAATTTAATGAATATTTAAATTTATAATTTATATTTAGTAAGCTCTTTTAAGCTCAATAAAAGCTCAAATAAGCTCAATAATCATGAATATATTCATTAAATAAATCTTGAGCTCGGCTCGATTATAAATGAGTCAAACTCAAACATTCAAGAATTCAACTCAACTCGATTATATAAAAGCATTATGTCATTGGTCTTGGCTCGTGACTAAAATAAAACTTGATTTTATTTGCATTAAAAAATGAAACTCAAAAACTTGACTTGGAGGGTCACCCCCGGATTGTTGTCATGTTCTGTCTATGAGGGTTAAGTCTGATTGCCAGACCATTAGCCAAACATAAGATTCAAGAATAAAAAAAAAATGAAAAGACGCAGCATCATGTGCCCATGTTAATTATTAAAAAAAAAAAAAAAAAGAAGAGATATTTGTGTACTCTTTCTTGCTGGCAGCAGAGATATGTTAACTAAACGTGCACAAAAGACCAAAAACGACTAAAGAAACCCATCCAACCTTAACAATGAAACAGTAATCAACAGATTTCCTTCAACCAAATTTCACATATATACAGGTATGAATCATTCGTCGAAAATCAATCGGATCGACCTTAACAACTAGACCACACCTGCAGGTAGCTAGTTCATAGTTGGGATAGCAAAACCCACAATTAATCCGTGTTTTAAAATATAATCCCAGGCACTTAAATGAATCAATCAACTAAACATCTAGTTATGACTTATGAGCCATCCCTTTTAACATTGAATTAATATTACATGGTCCACACACTAATCTTGTTAAGAAAATTCAACACTGTAAGCTGTATAATAAAAAAAAAAGGCCAATTCATTTTGATCACAAACTGAGCACATCATAAATCCATTCCTCTTTTTGACGTTTCATGCTATTTTCCCATACTGATGCACATCGTCTGTTGTCAATATTTGATTCTTGGACCTAACTCAACCCCAAAAGCTAGCTCAAGGGGGAGGATTGTCCAAGCCCATATATACAACTTCCAGGTATTTTATCCAGCCGATGTGGGACAACTAACACACTCCCTCACGCCCAGGAATGAACATCTGGAGCGTGAAGTTTACAAATGACCCAAATATGGGCATAACGGGTGATCCAACACATAACGGTGGAACCTGAGCTATGATACCATGTTAAGATTGGAACTTGGACCTAACTCAACCCCAAAAGCTAGCTCAAGGAGGGAGGATTGTCCAAGCCCATATATGCAACTCTCAGGTAATTTATCCAACCGATGTGAGACAGCTAACACACCCCCTCACGCCCAGGAATGAACAACTGGAGCGTAAAGTTTACAAATGACCCAACTATGGGCAGAAAGTGTGGTCCAACACATAACGGTGAAACCTAAGCTCTGATATCATATTAAGATTCTTAACATATACATACAAGAAAATGATCTATAGAGGCAAAGACATTGACTTTTCACGAGAAAAAGTGATAGATTTATTTTCAGTGAATGCACTGTGGCGACGAGCCAGGGGCCCCTGGAAAATCTAATCTAAGGTTAGATATTAAAAGAGCTGGGAAAAATAGCTCGATCCTAAGGGGAAGGTTCATTTATAGAAGCATAGGGCTGCCATATATATAATATTATATATATTATATGATATGCAGTTATATATGCTATATTGTTAAGGTTGAGGGGGTCAGATTAATTAATTTTGGGTCCTTATTCGTTTTTTAATTTATTAATCAGAAATGCTCTTATTCTCAAATTTAAAAAATATTTCATTTTTATTTAATAAAAAAATAATAAAAACATATTTTAGTAAATTTGTATATCATTTATATAATTATAATATCCTAATAAAATATTTATTATATCTTTTTTTATAATTTTGAATTCTTAAATGATCATATCACTGCATGATTAATTACAAATATCTGATTTGTTAAGTTATAATAAAAATTTAAAACATAAGAACGAAACATATTTATTCGGAAAATTGAAAATAAAATATAAATTAAGATGAAGATGAAGATAAAAGTAATAATTATTTTTTAATATTTTTTATGTATTTTTACATTAATTATATTAACATATTTAATTATAGTTTTTGAGTAATTAACTTTGATAACATATTTTAGAAATTGAAATTATTAATGAATTTATTAAAAACAAAAACAATCAATTAAAAGGTATGTCATATTTTAGTATAAAAATTAAAGATGAGTGTATTTAACAAAAAAAGAGTGTAATTAACACTACATAAAAAAAATATAATTTAGTAGATTCACATTTCATATACTAGAGTGTGTTATCTACTTTTCAAAATTTTAAAATCACTTATATTTTTAAATTTTTAAGTGATCATATCATTCATATACTAACAATATACATGATTTTTTCGACAAAATCTTCAAAAAAATTACTTCTAAAGTTTTTTTTTTATTTTAATATATCTTGATTTTTATATATAAAAAAATTTATTAACACCACCTAGTCATTAGTTAAAGTTAGGCAGTAGATTATCTCCTGATAGGGTATCCGAGCTGATGGACCAGGTGATCGTTGATAAATGATCAGCAGTTTGATTCCACCTAGTCATTAGTTAAAGTTAGGCAGTAGATTATCTCCTGAT
>NW_027350783.1:0-380 GCF_012295235.1 Primulina huaijiensis
TCAAAATTTTATTCTAAGAAACTTTTCATTAACATTAATAATAAGGGAAAATTTGCACTTGTCGTCGTGAGAACATTATCTTTATGTCAGATCCAACGACTCTAACATATTTGGGACAGTAAAATCCATATATGAACACGTGGACCTCGTTCCCATTCAGGGCAGTGAGATCCGGGGTTGTTGGATCTTGACCCTTCTTATAAAATCACCTTAGTTAGCCGCATAACAAATCAAATCTAAATTTTCAATTTGAATCACCAAAACTAAGCCGACAAAGCGAGAACGAGTCCCATCTGAAAAATGTTATTCGTTCAACCTTGGAAAGATAAGTGTGTGCTTGGACCGGAGGATTTGAAGTTATGGATTTCAAATCAATTTGA
>NW_027350784.1:0-380 GCF_012295235.1 Primulina huaijiensis
GATCAAGTAAGGTTTTTACACACTTTAGGGTCCTAGAACACCACCATACACGCTCTAAGCACAAACGAAGCAAGCTGGTTCAGGAAAGAAGAAAATATAAAAATCTGTCATGCACACGTGGTGGTTTGGTTTTGGGATCATGGGTGCTTGGTGGGGTCACGATTGAACCAAGGCCAAGCCAGGGTTGGGTTTGGGTCATGAGAAGAGCCCTAGCCATGCTAGGACTCGTGCATCATGGGGCTGGGAGGAGTCCTAACCAATTAGGACTCCTACCCGAGCCGCGCGAAGGGGAGCGCTTTTGGCAGCAGCCGTGCAAAGGGAAGTAAGCTCGGCTTGGGGGCTTTGAGCTGGGCTTGAGGGAGTCCTTAGGGTCCTAAGTG
>NW_027350785.1:0-380 GCF_012295235.1 Primulina huaijiensis
ATCGTTTAGTTTTAGCAAAAAAAAACTCACTACTCAATAAAAATTAGAAGAAAAAGACTCATTTAATAAAAGTTTATTTAGATAAAAAAATTATTCTGCAGAAAGTTCCTTTGTGAGAAATTCTCACACACATAAATGATGGAGAAACCTCAGGAAAAAAGGTTCCTTATATATCTGGCTTTACATCAGTTTTTAGCCCCCACTGATCCATTCATTTCCATTTGAAGGCTGAGCACTCTGAATTGCATTAAGCAATTTAATTTCTTGTTGTACTTATCTGATGTGTACTGTTTCTTTTTTGCCATCCAATTCTCTTAAATTACAATTTATCTTCAATTCAATTCCACTTGAAGGCTGAGCGCTCTGAATTGCATTAAGCA
>NW_027350786.1:0-380 GCF_012295235.1 Primulina huaijiensis
CCACTCCCATGAGCTCATCAGTTAAACTATACAAAGATGAAGGGGAATATCAGTTGAGACGGCACTATACAGAGGTTTAATGATATTAATTTGGCCGGGCATTGCATGCAAAAGATTGGAAGGAGGTTCAAGGAAGCATTGCATGGACTCATGAGCAATCGAGAAAAGTTTGCAAGCAAGGTCCCAAGCCTCGAAGGAGTCATGATGCATGGAGTGACCTTGGATGCCAAATGGATGCTATTACGTGTGGAACAATGTGGATGGATTAGTTCCTAGGCGCTCCATGTGTGAGTCTTTAGCTCCTAGACGCTACAGACTGGCGCCTAGGCGCTAACCCTGTCGAAAACCCAGCGCCTAGGATCTACTTTGTCAGCGCCGCA
>NW_027350787.1:0-380 GCF_012295235.1 Primulina huaijiensis
AAATGATATATTATGATGATTTTGATGAAAATATGATATTTTATGTTTTATGGTAAAACTATGCAATTTTTACTGTAAAAATGCTATTTTTAGAAAGTCATGATATTTTATGATTTAAAAAAATATATATTTTGAAGGGTGTAAATTGACTATGACAAAGAGGATAGATGATATATGATTCTTAGAAATATCGTGACGGAGACTACCCAAGAGGGAGCCCGTTTACGGGACAAGGCCCCAAAGAGAGCCCAACGATCGTATTTTTATTTTACGTCAGTGCCTAATGCCCGTCTCCATGCGCAATGGTGAGCAAAGACTGATCAGTCGACCATAGGAAAAGGCTAGTCACTTTCAAGGATCAAACTTCACCCAAAATGATA
>NW_027350788.1:0-380 GCF_012295235.1 Primulina huaijiensis
GCGTTATGATTTACGAGTTTTGAAAGCTTATGAACATTTTCATACGTTGATAATTTTAAGATTTTTATTTGTTTATGTTTACGTATGATTTTGGATATGTTTGATTATTTTAAACTGCACTATTTTTACTTTCAAATATTTAATATCATTTTTAAATGTCATATTTTTCTATAGAGTGCATGTATGCGAAACGTTTAAATTTTATTTCAAAAATGTGAGCTTTTAAAAAAAATATATATATTTCCGCATTTTAAAACGAGTAGACGTTACAGTTGGTATCAGAGCAAAGGTCCTGTATAGTGTTGTGTCACCGTCAGCTTCTGCCGTTCAGTCTTCAAGCCTCAAGTCCGTAATCTTTTATGATTTAAATGTTTTAAATG
>NW_027350789.1:0-284 GCF_012295235.1 Primulina huaijiensis
CTTTGGATGGCCCCTAGTTCGAAGATTTGCCTCTCCACATACGTGTTGAAGACAACATTTTCTAATTCCAAACGTTTCATCTGCCTTATATTTGGATGCATATATTCTCCATGAACAACCTTTGACATTACAAACAACTATAATTTTTTGACTATCATTTTTCTTATACACAAACGATCTCCTAGTAGCAATAGCATAGTTTTTAACAACCTTTCGAAACTCATCAGGATTTTTAAAATTTTGTCCTTCTCCATGAATCAAATGACTCCAAGCATCAATGGAGT
>NW_027350790.1:0-381 GCF_012295235.1 Primulina huaijiensis
TTCAGTTCAGACTGTGAAAATAGATATTTCAAACTCTTGTGATCATAATAAATTTCAAACTTCTCACCATATAGATAGTGTCACAAGATTTTGAATGCAAACATGATGACAGCTAATTCAAGATCATGAATCGGGTAGTGAGTCTCATGTGGTTTTAATTGTTTCGAGGCATAAGCAGTAACATGTCCTCGTTGCATCAAAACACAACCTAGTCTCTTGTGAGAAGCATCACAATAAACAACAAAATCACCAGTACCTAACAAAATAGTCAACACCGGGGCATTGGTTAATCTCTTTTTCAACTCTAGGAAACTGGATTCACACACCTCTGACAAAAAAAGGGGGCATTCTTCTGGGTCAGCTGAGTAATCGGTTTAGCAA
>NW_027350791.1:0-381 GCF_012295235.1 Primulina huaijiensis
GAAGAGTGTGATCGAGATCCAAGACAAGACACAACTTGTGAGCAGCAAACATTTTCTTCTGTTCTTCCATCCTCCTAGTCCTCTCTCTTTGGATAGCAACCTTTTGTTGGTCATCAAATCCATCAAACAAATGCTCAACATCACACCATGCAACTGGTGGTCGGGGCGGGACAACAGTTGGTTCTTCAGAAGACAAGCTAGCCCCATTTTTTAGGTTTCCAGACTCAAAGTCCTGGCTCTTATTTTCAGTCCCAACTTTATGAGTCGGTAATGACAGAGATGTTGGAACCTCAGGTGGTATCGATGGAGAAACAGATGGTTTAGACAAGGACAATATATCAGCAATATTTCTCAGATTATTAGTGAATTGCCTAGTAATAT
>NW_027350792.1:0-381 GCF_012295235.1 Primulina huaijiensis
CGTACCTGAAAATTTCTTCGGAAAATTTCTTCACGTTGCACTTCGAATTTCTCGGATGAGATCTTGTAAATTGTATAAAGTTTTTGAATTTGAAAATTAAAAGAGAAAATTTTTTTGAGAGCAAATTTTGAGAAATTCTTCGGAAGACGAAGAAGACTTCGATGCTTGTGATTATCTGTAATGGAATTGAAGCTATATGAAATCAATAATTTCGTGCATGGAATTATTACAAAACAAGACCCATATGTTAATTTTCATTCTTTCAGGCTTTGTCGAGAAAATAATTGATTTGAAATCAAATTGGTGGGTCCCGCAACATTAATAATAATAATTATTATTATTATTTTAATAATATTATTATTTTAAAAAATAATAATAATA
>NW_027350793.1:0-381 GCF_012295235.1 Primulina huaijiensis
GCCGACAAGCGACGAAGAGAGCTAGAGTTTGCAGTAGGCGACCACGTGTTTGTCAAAATAGCACCTATGAAGGGTGTTATGCGATTTGGCAAGAAAGGCAAACTCAGTCCAAGATTCATAGGGCCATTAGAGATTTTGGAGAGAATTGGAACACTAGCCTATAGAGTGGGATTGACACCGATGCTATCCGGAGTATACAATGTGCTCCACATCTAGATGCTGCGAAAGTACATGTCAAATCCTTCACATGTACTGAATCCTGAACCTCTGCAATTTACTCCAAACATGACTTATGAGGAACGACCTATACAAATCTTGGGTAGGCAAGAAAGAAGGCTCCGAAACAAAGTCATACCAATGATCAAGGTCAAGTGGCTAAAT
>NW_027350794.1:0-381 GCF_012295235.1 Primulina huaijiensis
GCCTCGATTTCTCGACTCTAGCCCAAACCGACAAGGACCAGCTCCACGACAACCATTCCTAGACCACCCTTGGACCCTCTTTGACCTACATGACCTAGGTTTACAGCTCCATGCATGCTGCAAGATTCGAACGCCCGAGAGCCACCAAAGAAGACTCCACCCGAGGCCAACCTACTCTCAACTCGATCGATCGGCTTCGTGGCCTAGTCCAGTAGCATTTGAGCCATCCTAGGCCATGTCCCAGACCCACCAGGGTCTGGTCTAGGACTTTGATCGGCCCTTGCGCCGCCGGATAAGTCACATCAGCCGATCACCCCTCAACCGAGCCATACACCCAAGGAAAACGTTCGGCCCTCTCAATACCTCGCACCCTAACCGACT
>NW_027350795.1:0-381 GCF_012295235.1 Primulina huaijiensis
AGAGTCTGCATGCAGCGATGGGGACTAAATTATTATTCAGCACAGAATTCCATCCTCAAACCAATGGTCAATCAGAAAGAGTTATTAAAATTTTGGAGGATCTACTTCGAGCATATGTCATTGATTTTCAAAGAAGTTGGGAACCAAAGTTGCCACTAATGGAGTTTACCTACAGTAATAGCTATCAATCATCTATAAGGATGGCTCCTTATGACTTCTTATGAGACGCTATATGGAAGGAAATATAGATCACCTATTCATTGGGACGAGGTTGGAGATAGAGGAGAATTTGGTCCGGACTTCATCAAGCAAACAGCGGAGCTAGTAGTCAAAATTCGAGATAGAATAAAGACTGAACAAAGCCGACAAAAGAGCTATGCC
>NW_027350796.1:0-234 GCF_012295235.1 Primulina huaijiensis
ATTCTTGACAGAGTTGGAACTCTAGCTTATCGTGTAGCCTTACCGTCGAATTTGTCCGGAGTGCACAATGTGTTCCACGTTTCTATGTTGAGGAAGTATCTAGCTAATCCTTCGCATGTTCTTAGCCATGAGCCATTGCAGTTGACTCCAGATCTGTCTTATGAGGAAAGACCGATTCAAATCTTAGATAGGCAAGAGCGTAGGCTTCGGAACAAGACGACTAAGCTAGTCAAA
>NW_027350797.1:0-381 GCF_012295235.1 Primulina huaijiensis
TGATGTAATTATTTTTGAATTATTTTCAAATAGATTCTATAAATAAGTCTCTCAATTTGTGAAGAAGATATACAATTGAGTGGAAAATTTTTTATAAAAGTGTGTAGTTTAATACATTTTGTTAGTTTGAGATTTTATTTTTTACTGTAAATTTTTATTTTTAACGTGTTATCAGCACGAAATTATATGGTTCTCCATATTTTTCCAGACTACAAAACACAAGAAAAATGTAACGATATCAAAAGTAATAATATTTATTTTATTATTTATTTATTTTTTATTGTTTATATATTTAATATATAATATCATGTATATTAAAGGAGTCTATGATACTTTATTATAATAATGTGATGTGATTATATTATTACACTGTTTATATAT
>NW_027350798.1:0-381 GCF_012295235.1 Primulina huaijiensis
AATCTGGAGATTATAATAAAATTCAAGGTTTTTAAAAATGAATTTGTTTATTGTATGTTGGGTGCAATAATTATCCCTGTTGGAAAATTGATCGAACCGTGGTGCTTTTGGTAAAGCGACGAACGCTCGGTCCTACAATTGGTATCAGAGCAAATGTTACGGGTTAGATTCTTATTAATTGCAAGGATTGCAATTATTGAAAGAGAGATTATTGGGTGCAATAATTGTCTATGCTGGAAAAGCGATCGAATCGTGATATTTGAGCTGTTGTGTGGTTTAAAAGATTTGAGTTTCACCATTACCACTGGCTATAGCTTTTTGTAAAACGGCAAACGCTCAGTCCTACATAGTAATTTTTAGGGTGTTGTGATATAATTATTT
>NW_027350799.1:0-381 GCF_012295235.1 Primulina huaijiensis
ATTCATGATTATAAATTAAAAATTGAAGCTAAAAAATATAATCTACATCGAAATTAAAACCATCGAGAGAAAAATAAAAGTAGATATGAAGTGGTATGAAAAATATGTCGCTAATTAGTTACGGATTTTACAATTTGCGGAGGCGTGTATTTGTAGGCAATTTGCGACGGAAATTTATAAATTATCGCTATTAGCGACGGGTTAATAAATATGTTGCTAATTAGTTACGGGTTTTACAATTGTCGCCGATTTATTTAGCGACAGACTGTTTAAACCGTCACTATTGGCGACGGTTTAAACAAAACCGTCGTCGATTTATTTAGCGACAGACTGTTTAAACCGTTGCTAATTAGCGACAGTTTATACAACCGTCGTCGATTT
>NW_027350800.1:0-381 GCF_012295235.1 Primulina huaijiensis
ATGATACCATTATATCGTTATACATGCTTTCATGAATTAGGAATATGTCATTTTGTTTCTTGGTGAGTTTATATGAAAGAAAGATTGAGTTATTTTTAATGATAATTTAAAAAGTTAAACACACTACAAATTTTTTCCCGATTGAATGATGCAGCTAACATAAAGAGAAAAAGATGTTAATGGAATTTGCACCCACCACATTTTGTGTTTCATCAAACAAAAGAAGAGGAAATCTTCGTTGAATTTGGAATTAAAGGGGCATAAACGAGAATAAAAGATATGCCACTTTATCATGTTAGTGAGTTTAAATTAAAAGCCAATGGCTTATAATGGACCACATTTTGGATATATCACCAAATGCACCGACACAATCAAAGAAGC
>NW_027350801.1:0-381 GCF_012295235.1 Primulina huaijiensis
CACGAAATTGATCTGTAAAACCGTCTCACAAGAGTTTTTGTGTAATTTGATATCTCAATCTAAATTTGGTTGCAATAAGCTACAAGTCATCGGTTTGAATGCAGATAAACTGAGTTATCGGCTATAATAATTAATTTTAATGTGTTTGAAGAAACATTTTTTTCTTTTCTAAAATACCATTTTTTTAATTAAAAAAAATATTACCCTCATATTTTAAAGGGACCTAAGATGAATAAATATTACCCCCATATAACATTATCAATGAAAGTAGGTCTTTTGTGAGACGGTCTCACGAATCTTTATAAGTGAGACAGTCAACCCTACCGATATTCATAGTAAAAAGTAATACTCTTAGCATAAAAAGTAATATTTTTTCATGAA
>NW_027350802.1:0-381 GCF_012295235.1 Primulina huaijiensis
TAAATTAGAACTTTCAAACAAGTAAACAGAATCATTAAATTTATTTTTCACCTCGTGACAGATAACACTCGTTACATTCATTTTAAAAAGACCATTATCTTGATACCTTTTGCCTACAAATACACTTTTTTACTTAAGACAAACTTGTCTGAGTCAAACACAAGCATAAAGCCGGCCTTACTCAAAAAAGATCCAGAAATTAAGTTCTTTCGAATTTCTGGCACACGTAGTACATTCCTCAGCGATATCACTTTCCCAGAAGTCATCTTCAATACCACTTCGCCAATCCCTACGACTTTAGAAGTCACTAAAATCGTAGATTTTCCCATAAACAAATTCCTATCACTTATAGAAGTGTAGGATGAGAACATTTCTTTGTCA
>NW_027350803.1:0-381 GCF_012295235.1 Primulina huaijiensis
ATTTAAGATATTTTGTGGTAAATTAAAGTCAGTTGAGGTACGTACTGTGAGAACCGAAAGTCTTCAATTCTTTTTTTTTAATCATATGTAAGGAAATTTAAGGGTTTAGGATCTTGGATTATTAAGTGGAAAATATAATAGAAATCCTTGTATTGGGAATCTTAAACCTTAATTATCAAGTCAATCAAATTAGGACCAAGACATGCAATTTTCGAAAACATGGGAAGGGGATTTTACAAGATTGAGATATCCTACAAAATCTAGAAGATTGAAGCATGATATTCCAAGCAATTTTCGAAAATCTCACTAGAATATATGCCTAGATATTGTGATGCATGGATACATGGAAACTTACAAGGAAAGGTGGAAGCAAATCATCAA
>NW_027350804.1:0-1219 GCF_012295235.1 Primulina huaijiensis
AACTTATGCAATGTCTATTCACCCAATTTGACACTTAAAGGATGTTATTCAACAACTTAAGACTCTTCTTAAGACACCATAACATTGCACCAAAACTCTTACAAACGCCTCAAAACACGATGTCCACTACCCAATGCAACACAAAATGCGGCGATTGACAACAAATCGATTTCCTACGACTTCCCACTAGTTCAAGTGCCTAAGACATGAAACGTAACCTCAAAAATACTCCAAACATCATTACCAATATATCTATAGGCAGCAACAATCACCTGTCGATATCCAACGAAGCCTGCAACACAAAACTTTAAGAACACATCAATATCATAAATTTCTGAAAACACAGTTTGAGCAGTCCCACAAAAAATGCCATAACTCACTCGATTTGCATCCAAAAATCTTGAATTTTATATAAATCGAAGGCATCAAAAAGTTATACCTTTTTTGTGTTGAAAGTTTTCTCAAAATCTCGATTGAAAATTCGCAGTTTTAACCAGAACAGTAAAAACGTGATTTAGATTTAAAAATTTTCCTTCAAAATCGATCTAATCAATTATCCGCTCAAACTATGAACATCACACATGAATTTTACGCATAAAATAACGCAACGCATAATATGACATGATCGATGCAACAAAAGAGAGGTTATACGTGCCTTTGATGATAAACTTTACTGAAACGGCGATACCGAAGCGGGAAGGAAGCCAGGCTTGATCCAGGACGAACGTGGCTCGATTTTCTTGAAGAAAAATCAACAAAAGCTCGTTGGAAAATTCAGAGAGGGGCGGCTGCACCCTAGCTTTAGGAACCCTAGGTTTGCTCTTCAAAAAAAAAATGAAAGTGCAAGGGGGATGGGGTGTGTGTGTAGGCGTGAAAAAGTGTGTGTAAAAGTATGTGTATGTGCGTGAGTTGTGTAGTTAAATCAGGGGAAATTATTGCTTAATTAAATAATTAACAACTAATTAAAATACTAACACTCTTCAAACTTTAATAAAATCTTGTCATAGAAAATAATTCGCAAAAGTGTTAAATATTTAAAAGTTCTCATCATAAAAATCACCTAATCAATATATTAGCCTCTTAAAATACTAAAACTCTATAAATTATTTAGAAAATGCCCCGTCCTCAACTTAAAATAAAATACCACAATTTCAATTGCCAAAATAGTCACCGGTCTTTTCCTCGATCCCGCATCGAATAATTGCCTGAAACATGAAAC
>NW_027350805.1:0-381 GCF_012295235.1 Primulina huaijiensis
CATGCGCACGGCTCTCCCCCAAGCCTCACGATCGCCCTTGCTCCTCTAACCAACCCTTATGCAGGAACCCTAGGACCATCATGCAGCCCTCTTAAGTCCTTTGGACACACCCTAACCAAAGCTATTAGCCGTGACCCCTATAAGACTCCAAGTCAATGAGTCCTTGCCCCACAACAGTTCAATTTTCGAGCAACCCCTTCCTCTTTCATAACCACCCCTTGTGTCAGCTTTTCTAGGGCCTTAAACCCGCTTAAAATCACCCCTTACCATAGCCCTGTGATGGTAGCCCCTTCACGCATCAATAACTCAATTTCTGGATCATGAAATCATGAGTTATTGACATAGCATGGCATAAAAACGAAAATAAATGCAAGGCAACAT
>NW_027350806.1:0-381 GCF_012295235.1 Primulina huaijiensis
GAGATGCTTCAGATTCAGGGAGGAAGATATGAATACGGTACCATCTTGGGTCCAAATTCATGGTCTACCTCCGGATTGTTGGAACTTCAACATATTGAGTAAATTAGCTTCTCGGTTAGGCACTCCAATTCACATGGATATGCTTACTCATCAGCGAAAGAGGGTTCGATATGCTCGTGTGCTGATTGAAATTGAAACCTCCAAGCCAAAGTTCTCAGAAATGGAAATTGAACTACCTATTGGTGATGTGGTCATTACATTCGAGTATGAGCAAGATCTGAAAATCTGCGCTAACTGTCATAAATTAGGCCATTCTAAGGATACTTGTGTTCATCAGATTCAGCGAAGTAACTCCGGTGTTGAACAAAATAGAAAAAATCA
>NW_027350807.1:0-382 GCF_012295235.1 Primulina huaijiensis
TAAAATAATTAATATACCTAATTTCATTAGGTTTACTATTTTACCGCCTTGTCTTTCTTCTAAACTTTTCAACTTTCACTCCAGTTTCTCTCCTGCCGACTTTGCTACAGTGCTACCATATCAAATATTGAAGTTCTTAACTTCTCTGTATACTCATTTACCCATCGACAATGTTTTTTAATTGTTCTACACTATTTAGTCTCATTAATTATTTTACCTCTCAAATTAAAAAATTCTACTTGCACGCATTTTTTTCGGGAGATATTTAGAAAATATGGATTGTTATTTGGCTCTATCTTGACTGAATTCATTGAAGAATAAGTAAATTAATATTATCTCAAAAAATCAGAACATTTAAAATAATATTTAACTTTAAAGTTTT
>NW_027350808.1:0-382 GCF_012295235.1 Primulina huaijiensis
AGCCTATGAGTTTGAACTGCAAACAAGAGAAGGAGAGTCATCTACACCACAAATCATAGCTGCTCTTAGTGCAATCAAACTGGAACCAACCGGTTCGATTGAGAAGACTGTAGAACAGCTAAGTAATGACGCCATGTCATTATTTGTCAAGAAATTTGGAAAATTTATCAGAAGAAATCAAGGTTCCTTCCAAAGAAATTATCAAAGAAACAACTCAAAGGAAAAGCCAAACTCTTAATACAACTGTGGAAAATCAGGTCACTTCATTGCTGGCTATCCAAATCCAAAGAAGAACATTTGGAATTCAACTGAAAAAGGAAAGAAATCAGTTGAATATAGAAGACGAGATAAGAATGACAAAAGATCATTCAAGAAGAAACAT
>NW_027350809.1:0-382 GCF_012295235.1 Primulina huaijiensis
GAAGAAATTCATGAACGTGACGTGGGAGAAACCTGAACCGTTGACATATTTTGACCTGGTTTGCCGGTTTTTTATATCTATCTTTTCGTTTGATCATTTGAATTTAAATCTCATGAAATATAATAACTTAAGGCCGTTTATTTGAGATTTGATGTAATAAAAAGACGTGAGATTATTAAAATTTGAGTTGGAAGTAGAATAATAATAGATAAATAATAATATGTTTAGTTTTATATTAAATTTATGATAAGCTGATATATTATTAAAATTTTACTTTGTTAATAGTTGAGAACGTAAATAATAATTATTTATTAAGAATAATATTGTAATTTTATTCGTAGACATTTGATTGATGTAATAAATATTATTTATTATTGTAAAT
>NW_027350810.1:0-382 GCF_012295235.1 Primulina huaijiensis
CTCTTCAAAAATCGCAGCTTCCCCAACACTGTGCTATTCAATTCAAACTCTGAAAAAAGGGAACGCCACGAGGAAAACAAAAATGGGGGGGCAGGCAGGTTAATTTGAAAATTTGCGCAAAGTCGTTATAATAAAATATAAAACGTGTTGAACTAACGATTTTTGGAATTCTCGAACCGGTTCTATCGGGGAAAGGATCAACGCCTCCAAACCTTGAAAATGTAAAACTAAGTTATACGTATTTATTTCAAGAGTAGTTGTCTTGTGTGACGGCCTCACGAATCTTTCACAATAAGAAGTAATACTCTTAGCATAAAAAGTAATAATTTCTCATAGATGATACCCCATGGATGAGCCCATCAAGATCCGGCCCATACCTAAG
>NW_027350811.1:0-382 GCF_012295235.1 Primulina huaijiensis
AATCTTAAACATTCTTAGTAGATGTTTCAAATACTACCAAATTTTGTTTATTAAATTTATAAATATTTCTGATATATAATTTTTTTTTTGAAAAAATGCTATTAAAATCTTTAAATTTCTAATTATAGCTTAAATGATCTCCGAATTCTTATAAAATATTCATATTTTATGATATTATTAATACATTAACATTCATAATTGATGGTATAAATTCTTCAAAATAATTTATTAAACTCTTTAGTTTTAATTCTTAGTTAAAAAACATAAAATATGTTAGTATTAAACTTCATATTTATTATATATTTATAATGTTATTATACTATTGCATATATAATTATTTTTTATATATTTTCTTGTGATACTATAATTTATTACTTAATTA
>NW_027350812.1:0-382 GCF_012295235.1 Primulina huaijiensis
TAAACATTTGATTTCGAGTTCTTACCAGATCAGATGTATTACCTATCAACAATTCCGGAGGATATGATTTCTTCCATCTGTATTCAGCATTTGTTGCGTCCATTTTAGCAACTGCTTCAGTTGGTAACTAAATATTTTCTTCAGTTTCAGTTGGAGATGTATTAGTTGGTCACTGAATATTTTCATTTTTCTCCACCAACTGATTATTAATTAGTAATAATTTCTTGTTCAACTGATTGATCCAGCACTTCTGTTTCTGGTGATTGAAGGATATTTCGATTAATGTGATTCTCTTATTCATTATCATAATCTAAACTGATATCTGTTGAGCGATCAACTAGCTCAACTGGATCAGTTGGCTTATCAGTTATCACAGATTCAT
>NW_027350813.1:0-382 GCF_012295235.1 Primulina huaijiensis
TTCTATACTTGACAAGATTAATGATACTTATACTCATAATCAAAATAGAGTTTGAATGATATACCTTTATTATGAAGTAATTCAAACAAGAATGTCAATTTAACGGTTTATAAAAATTTTGGCATGATGCACCTATATTTTGTAATAGCCAAAAACTCAAGCAACAACATCCATACGTACGTATAAGCATATTTTCATATAAAAACATACACCGTGTCGTTATACATTTAGTCATAAACATTGTAAAACGTATTTCAAACCCTGACTTAAAGTCCACTATAATACATACGCAGAAGCTATACAATAAGAAGTCCAGGTTCTTGTCGAGGTAAGGCACATCACAAACATCCATTGGCGAACCGGCATCCTATGTATCTTCATT
>NW_027350814.1:0-382 GCF_012295235.1 Primulina huaijiensis
ATTGAATAATCCTAACACACTTAAATTACAAAAAATATTATCACGGTTACAAAATCTTGGGTTTTACAGTTCCAATGGTTAGGGTTAATTAGATGAAGTAAGTCCTCACAAGCTATTTCATTGATCAAAGTCTATCAGTGAAATCCTTCCAAACAAAGGAAGAAAAGGAGACGTAGAAGATTTTATTTTGAACTTCCTTAAAAATCTCGTGTTCTTTATTTTTAATCAATGTTTTCATAACCGAACATGTGATCGAATTGGTCTACTTTAAAATAGTTCGGTCGAACCAGAATACTGTTATATTATGTAAAATAATAATATAATATATCGAATAATGTATTTTAAATTCTAAATATCTTAAATGTGTATATAAATAATAAAA
>NW_027350815.1:0-382 GCF_012295235.1 Primulina huaijiensis
AAAATCATATTCTAATTATTTATTTTACCAGAAAATTATTAATTTCCAAAAAATTAATTTTCAAAAGGAAAAATCGAACAACTTTTCAAAAATATCAATTTTATCCAAAATTTTGAAAAATCAGAAAATTGCACCTTATGTCCAAACAATTCAAGCCCATCATCGAGCACGGTTCCCGAGACACTCTCGGGCAGCCGCCTGGTTTTCCCGCGCACTGCACGAATGTTTCAGACAGTCGATAGCCTGCTATGCGTGCTGCGCGCACAGCCGCGCGCACGCTGCGCGCTGGATCTGCCCAGAACAGTTCCGGGAAGATCCGAAAATTTAATTTTTTTTAATTTCTGGAAAAATATATTTTTATGGTGTATCAATTTTCTGAAAA
>NW_027350816.1:0-382 GCF_012295235.1 Primulina huaijiensis
TCGATTTGTCAACGTAAAATCGTGCGTTTAAAACGCAAAGGCACGTCATATTATTTCCTTCAATCATCTATCACACCATAATATTTATTTGAACATATTTTGAATGAAAACAAGTGACATCTCATGATATTTTCGTAACTATGTACATACATGTGATTTACTTGTGATTTTCTTTGATTCCAAAATCATGTTTTATGTTGTTTAAGGGGCTGCCATGAATTATGATATGATCAAGCATGTTTTTACACGAGTTAGGGACCTAAGAACACAACCAATATGCTGCACAACATGAAAAAATAAAAGCTGGAACCATCGAGTGTCATGTGTGATTGATAGACTCATAATAGTTTGTATTTTTATTGTCATATATCTCATTGTTACA
>NW_027350817.1:0-382 GCF_012295235.1 Primulina huaijiensis
ACTCTCTTGACATCGGATGTATCAACAATCATAGCAATCGTGAATGAGTGTGCAAACGGTTAAGTAAAAATAGAATGCATTTAGATTCGTAATCAGGGGACAACATGTGTTTCAGGTCACTCTCGTCATTGTTTGGTTATTACCTTGATTCCACGACTCTAAAACAATGTAACAACTAAAAATGGACATAAAGACTAAATTTTTTTTTTTATTTTTATTTTTTGAAATCAACATTAACCACCGCTAAAACATCAAAATTAAAACATCTAAATATCAAACCAAATTACCCCCCAAGCGTAAAGTATGCATTGTCCTCAATGTATAAACAAGAAAGAGTGTGACAATCATACCTCCCACGACGAGCGTCAGTGCTCGCCGTCAC
>NW_027350818.1:0-382 GCF_012295235.1 Primulina huaijiensis
CGAGTTGAGTGCGGTGTGAATCGTGAACACGAAAATCTTAACAATTATTAATATCAATTATTTTTGTTAGAAAAAATATATAGATATTGCATATTTTTTTTCCAGATTTTCTCTCTAAATTATCTTCCACCATTAATCCCTCGGGATTTTGCGTTCTATATGCACTCTTGTTTTTTTTTTAAGGCTATGATTTTGTGATAATTTCCCTCTCTTTTTTTCTCTTACAAACATGGATTACATGTACATGTGTTCAGTATACTCGACATATTTCAAAATAAAACTTCGCTACCATTGAATAATGAGTTGCTAACGTCTCTACTGATATAGTGACGTAAATCTCTCTCAATAGAGGATACAAATGGATTCATTCTCACATTAGAAG
>NW_027350819.1:0-382 GCF_012295235.1 Primulina huaijiensis
ATGAGGCTTTGCAATTGAGGTATCCATGGAATTGAGCAGCCAAGCCATAACAAGGGAGTTTTCTGAACGCCATAATATGTAGCCAGGATCTTTATACTCCGGCTCCTTGGTTTCCCCTGTTAAATAACCTAATTTTCCCCTACCATCAATGGCAAGTTTCACTGACTGGGACCATTCAAGATAATTCTGACCATTCAATTTATGCACAGTGACTTGCATAGATGAATGAACAGACTCACTCGTCACACTTGATTGAACAGGTGTAGAGATAGATGTGATTCCAGAATCTGATTTGGCAGCCATAGGATAGAAACCCTAGTTTGCTGGCTCTGATACCATGTAGTTTTAGAGAATAAAAATGGCTTAATCATTAAACAGTAAA
>NW_027350820.1:0-448 GCF_012295235.1 Primulina huaijiensis
ATTTGTGAAAAAGAAAGATGGTAGTATGCGTCTTTGCATCGATTAACGAGAGCTCAATAGGGTCACTATAAAAAACAAGTATCCACTGCAAAGAATTGAAGATTTATTTGCTCAGCTGCAAGGAGCATCGATATTTTCTAAGATTGATCTTTGATCTGGGTACTATCAGTTGAAAGTAAAAGAGTCATATGCCCACAAGACAGCATTTCGCACGAGATATGGGCATTATGAGTTTATGGTCATGCCATTTGGGTTGACCAATGCGCCAGCGATCTTCATGGATCTCATGAATCCCGTTTTTCAGCTGTATCTGGATCAGTTTATTATTGTCTTCATTGATGATATATTGATCTATTCCAAGAGCAGAGAGGAGCATAGCCGTTACTTGAGGATTGCACTGTAAGTACTGCAAGACAGGAAGCTTTATGCCAAGTTCAGCAAGTGCGAG
>NW_027350821.1:0-382 GCF_012295235.1 Primulina huaijiensis
GTAACTGAGGTGAGGTCAGTTTAGAACCGCTGTCGCGCTATTTTAGCGCCTTGGCATTGAAATGCATTATATCAGCTAACTTCAGGAACCAAAACCACAACATTCGTGACTGATCTTGACCCTACATTAACATCCTGAAGTGAGAACTGTTCATTTCGCGTAAGGACGCGAGAAAAACGCGCAGGAGCGGGCCTGGTCCGTATCAGACGCGCCCTGATGCTCACCTGTGTTTTGGGGGGGTCCACGGGCCTGATACTCGCCCATACCTCGAGGTTCTGCCCTCAAACTCAGGCGCTGGTGGGGGAGTTGGCTGACGAGCAGCGGGCAGGTTTGGACTGCGCTCCTGTAGGGCTGCAGACCGTCCTGCAGGCCGAATACGCGC
>NW_027350822.1:0-382 GCF_012295235.1 Primulina huaijiensis
TTTAATATAAGTCACATGTAATTTAGCGGATAGAGTCTTTGTTTCTTGAACATCAAGTTATATGTTCAATTCCTATTTTGGTCTTTTTTTCTTTAGTCTATTTATTTTTTAAAATTTATATATCAAAATTACAGTGTAGTCTCTCACTATTTTTTGTAATCATATTTTGTTGTTCATTTAAATATAATTCAAATAAATTAATATATATATAAATCTTAGCTACTCCTGTTTGATAAAGGATAAATAAAAGAGTGAAATTTTTTTTTTAAGTATTTGGTGAGATGTGGAATTCAATGTAATACATGGGATTAGATTGCAATTAATATTAATAATGCCACAAAAGCACAACAGAACAAAAAGCATTACAGCTTGCTGACAGCAA
>NW_027350823.1:0-382 GCF_012295235.1 Primulina huaijiensis
AATGCCGGATGTCACCGACGCTTCGGATACGGGGCGTGACACCATATTATGTGTATTTAGTAAGATTGCATGAAAAATATGATGCACTTTCAATTATTTTCGTTTGTATGCCTTATACAAGCTATAACTATGATTTTCATGCTTTCATATTCATGATTATGATGCATAAAGGGGCTTCCGTCATAGGGCTATGGGAAGGGATGAATTTCTATACGTTTAAGAGTGGTTAAGGGCCCCGGTTAAGGGATGTACATGTAAGGAAATATATTGAACAAAAATTGGGATCAAATGAGGCTAGGGTTTGCGTTTTTGGTCCTAGGTGAGGGAGACTGCTAGTTGCTGTTTGGGATGTGTTCAAGGGTCCTAAGGGAGTCTAGTCATG
>NW_027350824.1:0-382 GCF_012295235.1 Primulina huaijiensis
GCAGAAGGGAGCTTCGTATGTTGCCCCAGCACCGAGACCACATCAACCATCTACTACTCAGTTCCAGCAACCCCCTCTCAAATATGAGAGTGGTAGTGGCACTGGAAAGAAAGATCAGTTGAAAACTAGAGGTAAACAATTTAAGAAGTCTGGCAGCAGTTCTTCTAGCTCTAGTGGTTCTAGACAGAGTTATACCGGGGCTTATTGCAGGAATTGTGGAGGGAGACATCCCACAGAGCAATGCCAAGGAGTACTCGGTAGTTGCCGCAGCTGCAGACAGTCAGGACACTTTGCTCGAGTTTGTCCACTGCGAGGTTCCTAGGGATCCCAGGGAGCAAAATCAGCTGGATCAGGGACACAGCCTGATAGACGAGCATCTGCT
>NW_027350825.1:0-382 GCF_012295235.1 Primulina huaijiensis
TCATATTACAACATCCGCTAAACTACGAAAACTTCGTATCAACATGTAGCCTATATTTTGTAGAATCCGAATATATAATCGGAATAAATAACAACAAAACACCTCCAAATTCAATGATTAAAATTTATCTTTATAACAATTTGGAAATAATTCTAAATGACGTAACTATAATCTTCTATTCTTCGTTAAAATCAAACACTCTCCAACAATATTCAATTTTGGTATGATTTAACAATTTATTATATTTATTCCAAAAATGATGAATTTCAAACTTCGCCATAAAAAAAAAATTATCTCTCAAATCGAATATTTCATGTCAACAATCGCAGAATTGAAGTTAGTTCGTCAATTGGATAAACTGATAAGTCTCAAGATTGAAAAA
>NW_027350826.1:0-382 GCF_012295235.1 Primulina huaijiensis
CAAAGTTTAGATCATAACCGGACATATAAACATTTTCTTGAAAATACCCTGGGTTTGACGGTCCAGCACCAAAAGATATGGGATATTGTGGAGCAGCAGGATAGGAAACATAACCGGTTCTTAGAGTCGGTGATGACAGGATTGATGGTCCAAACTCGGGTCGCTGCTGCATATTCACTGTTCTCAAAGGTACTATGTTTTGTGGAGCAGTAGAGGGTACATCATCAAAGCGTACAGAATGCATTTTGATATTTTGTCTATCACAAAACGGCGTATTAACAAATCCTTTTGGAGATGACTGGATTGACGATCCAAGGTTGTGACACACATGTAGTTGCTGCATGTCCTCAGCTTTCAATGGAGGTGCACTTGGGGATGCTTG
>NW_027350827.1:0-383 GCF_012295235.1 Primulina huaijiensis
TCATGGAATTCAATTCACATCTCACAGAATCATCGGCATAATCCTCTTTTCTATAGCAACCATCCAGGTACCATACAATGCCGTTTCGGTTAGCACTCCTCTCCACCTGTTCAAACTCAACAATCTGAAGTCAAGAAAAGTCAAAGGAGTTTCTTGAATCTTTTGAAAAGTGTTCCTAACGTCTCCTTTGGACACAGGTGTTGGTTTTGCTTCTGAGGCCAAAAAAGAACCACAAGTACAGATCTTACTGGAACATGTACCACCATCTCCTTGGATATTTCATCACAGTACTAGGCATCGTCAACATTTTCAAGGGGTTCAACATCTTAAATCTGGACGAGAAATGGAAGACAACATATATAGGAATCTTGGTGGGTTTGGCC
>NW_027350828.1:0-383 GCF_012295235.1 Primulina huaijiensis
CATCAGACATGGCAGTTTCTGAAGGTGTGACTCGTATCTTCAACAAATAAGACTTGTGAAAGGACTGCCAAAAAAAGAGAACAGCTGATATCATGTAAAGCTATTTCTAATAACTTCATTCTTACATGCAGTGGCGTAGCCAGAATTATTTTTTCCGGTAGGCAGAATATTTTTAGATATTAATTTGAACTTCATATAATAGAAATAAAAAAAAAGTTAAAGGAATTTGAAATATAAACCTAGAAGAAATTTTGTTTCTTCTATTTTTTCTCAAGCTTTCTCGTCTGGCTGTTTTTTACCTCCCAATAATGGTTTGCAATCTACACCTAATAACCCTTTGAATTGGGCTTTAAATCTACACATTTAATTACCCATTTAAATTG
>NW_027350829.1:0-383 GCF_012295235.1 Primulina huaijiensis
CGTCTTCTGAAAGACCTACTCAATATCAAATGCATACATATACATATACACGTGCAAGTGTTTTTTAAAATATTTTATTTTGTTTTTAAAAATTTTGTAATTTTTTTAAAAAATTGAATCGGGCCGAATTGGACCCGGACCCTTCGGTTAACCGAATCCGGACCGGACTGCCCGTTCCGTAATCCGATGGGCCAATTAAGAGTCGAGATTTTCTAGACCTGAACCTAATCCGCCCCGTGGACAGGTCTATCAAGTGGGGGATAATTTCAATTTTTTATTTAAATATTTTTTTTATCGTATTAAATATAATTATAGTTTGTTGTGAGAAAACAAATTTGAATGCTGTTGATAAAACCTCTCCAAGTTGATTTCGAACTTGCTCT
>NW_027350830.1:0-383 GCF_012295235.1 Primulina huaijiensis
CCCCTCGGGATCTTCTTGATTGCTCACGAGCCCAACAATGCTTCCTTGAGCCTCTTCAGTCGTCTCCTCGTGATTGGTCCCTACGGCAACTCTAATGGGTCCCATGCTTTCCTCGGAGCTTGACCTACCATGATCGCATCAATATCTGATTTCAGCGCCAATGTTATCTATGCCATCAGGGCCAAGAGAGTGTGTTCTTTATACCGACACTTCTAAACTTGGTTTGGGTGCAGTTCTGATGCAAATTTACAACCTATGCCACGAGACAGTTGAAGATTCTCGAGAAAAATTACCCCACTCATGATCTTGAACTTGCAGCGGTAGTTTTTGCGTTCAATATTTGGAGACATTACTTATATGGAGAGAAGTGCAAGATTTTCACT
>NW_027350831.1:0-383 GCF_012295235.1 Primulina huaijiensis
CAATATTCAAGATCTTAACTAAAACTTAAAAATTTATAAAAAAAAATAAAGGGAAAAAATTGACTTGAAATCGAAACTAAAATCGTGTAATAAGAAAAATTTAATAAACTGTCGCTAAATTTAAAACATGTGACGGATTTAATCAAAACCGTCGCTTTATTTATACCGTCGCTATTTTTAAATTAGCGACGGTTTTACGAAACTGTCGCTAAAGTTAGCGACAGTTTTAGCAAACCCGTCGCTAAATATGTTGTAAATCACTCCTTCCAACAACGGTTTTCTAAAACTGTTGTCGATTGTCCAAAAAAAAAGCTAATATACAACAGTTCTATAAACCATTGTCTTTGACCATAAAAAATGCTCAAAGACAACGGTTTTATAGA
>NW_027350832.1:0-383 GCF_012295235.1 Primulina huaijiensis
CCAGCAGCAGAAGAGTTCAGTAGTGCGAGATTCCAACAGGCAGCTTCTGATTCTGCTTATGACTTGTAACTGAAGCATTTAACATGGAATTAAGGCTGTTAATGGCACATAAAAGCAGATTATGACCATTAATTGAGAGGCTAACTGTCAGAATTTTTGCCTATAAATAACACCCTGAAATATCTGAATTTGTGTTACACAAATATTGAGTTATCACTTGAAATTCGAGCTAAAAGAGTGCATTTTTCAAGCAGTAAAATCCAGTAGAGAGAGAAAGCAGATTCCAGACTTCAACTGAAACTTCTAGCAAATTACTGTAAATGGGCTTATGTATAAACATCTTGAAACCAGTTTGATAATTTCTGTTTTTGAAGCAAAGTATA
>NW_027350833.1:0-383 GCF_012295235.1 Primulina huaijiensis
CGACGCCTTCTTTTCTATGAACAGCCCACCACTGAATGATGAACTATCCATTTTTGGTCTACGACCCAAGAAAAAACACGGTCAAGCCCTTACTCGCCTGAATAGAATTCATATGTCAATCTTCTGGTCGATAAGGGAGAAAGCCTAGAGAACCGGGCTTGCTTACAAAGCTAGCTTACTAAGGAATTTATCGTTTATTGCACGAGTTAGCCAGCCAACCCCTTGGCTCATCTCTCTCTATGTCAAAAAAAAAAACCCTTCTCCTTTTCATAATAATAAGGTAAGAATCCAGCTGTCAATCCAGAGTTACTGCTTTAACAATCAACTGAGCTCAGGAAGTCTGGTTAAGACGTCGACTTATACAGGGGAGATTCAAAAGGATT
>NW_027350834.1:0-1038 GCF_012295235.1 Primulina huaijiensis
GTAGCATGTGGTCCGTGCTGCCACACTTAAAACATTTCCCTGAGCTAAACATGCATGCTCCCGGATGACGGCGTGAGCACTTGGGACAGACTGGGTGCTCAAAGGTCCTCGGGACGACACGTCCCTGCTGCTGCTGCTGCTGCTCCTGATGCTGCTGAGGTCCTCCTCTGTTCCTGGGCGGGCCGTGATACGGCCTCTTATGCTGATGCTGGTGCTGCTGAGGAGGAGGACGGTGAGGTACCTGGATTGGGCGCTTGCCCTGACGGTCTCCCTCGATGTCCCGCTGATCCTGCTCTGCGGCTAAGGCTTTGGAGACAGCGACCTCATAAGAAGTGTGGTCAGACACCCTAACATCACGACACAAGATCGGCCGTAAACCCACCAAGAAATGCATCAACTTGGCTCTAGCATCATTCGCGATCAGGGGTACAAAATGACAACCCCTCTCAAACTTACGGATGAACTCCGTCACAGTCATATCCCCCTGTCTCAGGCTCATGAACTCTGTGGTCAACCTGGTGCGCACCTCCTACGTAAAATATTTGGAGTAGAATACCTCCGTGAAACGTGTCCATGATATGGTAGCCAAGTTAAGGGCTACTGAAGCTCCTTCTCACCATAAGCGGGCATCTCCTCCGAACAGATAAGAGGCACAACAAACTCGATCTGCATCTCCAAGCTCCATGAACTCGAAGATAACCTCGAGGGACTTGATCCAGCCCTCGGCAACCATGGGGTCCGTCGTCCCAGAAAACTCCTTTGGACGCATCTTCATGAATCTCTCGTATACTGCCTCAGGCCCTGTCGGCCTGGTCGCCATAGCATTGTTCTCCACAAACTGCGCGAAGAACCGAGTCATCCCAGCTAGCATCTGGGCATTCATGTCCGGTGGTGGTGGAGGTGGTAAGTCTCTCTCCTGCCTCTGCTCCTCCCTGTCCTCCTGGCGAGGCTCCTCATTTTTATTGCGCTCGAGAATGCGTCTAGGGGGCATAATGTTCCATACATAACCCATACGTAACTAAGATGCATAATTCCATA
>NW_027350835.1:0-383 GCF_012295235.1 Primulina huaijiensis
AGATTGATTCACTTGATGATGGAGAATGAATATCACGATATGGAAAGACAGATTCATGGAAGATGACATGGCGGGGAACGGATATTCGCCGCGTGGTAATGTCATAAACGCGATATCCTTTTTGTCCAAAAGGGTAACCGACAAAGATACCGGGTTTGGCTCGTGCATCGAACTTATGTTGAATGTGCATATTTTTTGAAAAACATAAGCAGCCGAAAACCCGTAAGGATGAGTACGATGGAGCGGTTCCAAGTAAAATTTGATGAGGTGACTTGTACTGTAGCATTGGTGTTGGAAGTTTATTAATGAGGAATGCTGCAGTAAGAATACAATCTCCCCAAAAGGAAAGTGGCAGATTGGCCTGAAATCGTAGAGCTCGTGCG
>NW_027350836.1:0-383 GCF_012295235.1 Primulina huaijiensis
TTTTGATATTTGAAGAACACATAAAATGCTTCAATAATGCATATTTAAAACAATGAAAATGTAAGTAAATGCAATAAACAAATAGATACCAACTTGTTTATGGATGTTCAGAGATTAAAAACATCTACGTAACCTTCTTCTTCCCCTTGAGAAGGATTGACTAGAAGACTTTGATTCATACAACTCTTTGTACAAACCCGATCTAGAAGGGCAACACCCAACTAGAACTCTTAGCATTTAAGATTGCAGGCAGCACCTCACGATCAACATATTGTTACATCTCATATGTAAAAACTACACACACGTTGTTTAACGTCTTTGTATAAAGACTCACTCATCAAATCTTTGAAGTTCAACTCTCTTGTATATGTGTGAGTGATTGT
>NW_027350837.1:0-383 GCF_012295235.1 Primulina huaijiensis
GTCCACAGAAGCTAAGAATTGAAGTTATAGATAGGTGTGATTATTAAACAACAGAATATATACCAATTTCATACACAATTTTATACTAAAACAATCTTAAAAATTGGAATAAAGGGTTTGTGACAGAATCATTTATCTCTGTGTGTGTGAAAAGACAAAGAACAAGAAGAAGAAATTTACAGAAGAAGTTGGCTCCATGACGAACCGCGAGCAGGGAAATCTTGGTGATGTTGAATATCAGATTCAGAAGGGTTTGGAGAAAGTGAAGGATTCGAACCAAATACAAATTGAGAAGAAAATTGTGGATGCATGCTATTCATGCTCCACCAATTAGGGTTTCCAGCCATCATTTGTCACACTAAAACCCACAAAAAAATTAGTAA
>NW_027350838.1:0-383 GCF_012295235.1 Primulina huaijiensis
TTTAAATGATGATCAAAATATAATTATAAGAAATAGTGAAGGACTACCGTGTAATTTTGACATATAAATTAAAAACTAAATAGAAAAAAGAAATGAAAAAAAATATCGAAATAGGAATTAAAAATACAATTTGTTGTTTAGAAAAAAAAAATCTATCCGCTAAGTTATAAGTTATTTGAATTAAAATTTTAACATCTTATTAATATATATCTATTTTATATTATAATAATTAAGAGGATTAGAAAAACTGTTTGAGGAGGGCACTAAATTTTTTTCTTTTTTTTATCCTCCTCTTGAACATAAAATTTTTTTCCTTTTTTTCCATAATATTATTATATTTTTTTTATTGAAATTAAGTTTAATAGAAAAATAGATTTTTTGTC
>NW_027350839.1:0-383 GCF_012295235.1 Primulina huaijiensis
ATTAAAATTGCCAAAAATCAAAAGATAGATGACTAATTGATATTTGATAATATAGATGATCAAAATCACGTAGTAACAAAATTATATTATAAGAACAAAAATGCAGTTTTCACTACTCTTTTTCTTCCATTAATTTTTTTTTTCAATTTAAATGCATTAAAAAAGTTTTTCCCCCCCTAAAACATGCTAATTTTTAATGTGGATATAATATTTGTAGTTATATATGATGATATATTCAATATTTTTTTTTGTAAAAAAATAAACATAAAATAATATTATTTATATTCGTTAACTTTTATCTATCTCATAAATTGTTTTTATTAGCTCTTTGAGCCAAAATTTCGAGAGTTAAATTCAAATCTTTGCAAATACACACACACATA
>NW_027350840.1:0-383 GCF_012295235.1 Primulina huaijiensis
TGCTTTAAGTATTGTCAGTATCCAAAACTAAATCCGATCTTACGTGATAAATGAGATGCGTTTTGGAGTGCAACTCAATATGAGATTTCTCACACTATTGTTGCTCCCATTTGTGCCTTATATCTAGATGTTGTTGAGTGCCAAATTTCTGGATGTTGAGCGGTTGATAACCCTTTATCCTTATGCTTGATTTACTCATTGAAAGTGCTTGTTAGGATCAAATAAACAAGAAATTAATCCTAAGGGACTCTTTTTCAAATTTTAGCTAAGTTCAGTTCAATTAACTGAAAGATTGATTATTGACTATTAATTTTCAAATCTACTTTATATAAATAAAGTGGTTAAAGATCTTAAAGAATTGGTGAAATAAGATAAGTCAAATT
>NW_027350841.1:0-383 GCF_012295235.1 Primulina huaijiensis
GTGATAGATATTTGAAAGAAAGAAATATGGCGTGCCTTTGCGTTTATAACGCACGAAAATCCATTGACGACGCGAAGAACGGCGACAAGAACCCTAGGCTGAATTTCCCTTGAAATTTTCGAACTTTCTCTTGAATACTTATGTGTGTGTGTCGTGTAAGATGCTGGTGGGGAGAGTTTGTGCTGAATGGGGGTGTGGGGTGTGGGGTTTGTAGGGTTATGGGGTAAAGTTTACATATTAAATAGTTAATTAGACAATAATCAAAGCCTTGACCCATTATCCATGTTAATTAGGCCCATTTAGTCCACTAGTGTTTAATTAAAATATTTTGTTTATAAAAGTTTGTGAATTTATTAGCCAGGTTGCCAAAACGTTCGTATTTT
>NW_027350842.1:0-383 GCF_012295235.1 Primulina huaijiensis
ATCTATTTGTTGAGTTAGTGGAATGGGTTGGATCAAATAATATCGTTCATTTGGTAACTGATAATGGGGCCAACTATAAAGCAGCCGGTGTTTTGCTTCATGATAAGTATCCCTCTATCAAATGGTCGCCTTGTGCTGCACATTGTCTGAATTTGATTCTTGGTGATATTGGTAAAATGGAGCTTGTTAGTAATCTTACAAAAAAGGCTTCTTTGGTAACAAAATTCGTTTACAATCATGCATTTCTGTTGGCATGGTTGAGAAAGAGAGAAGGATGGACAGAGATTGTACGTCCAGGGCCAACTCGTTTTGCTACTACATTCATTGCATTGAAGAGTATCCTTGAACATCAACATGATTTGCAAGCTTTTTTTACTAGTAAG
>NW_027350843.1:0-383 GCF_012295235.1 Primulina huaijiensis
TAATTACTAATCATTTACTTATCACATCACACGTACCAAACGGAGTCTTAGTGAATATTTCTTAATATCTTTTAGGTTTTAGTGACTAGGTTTTATATTTAGATTTTTTGGGCTTTTATACTTTTTTTTTGGACCCAAAATTAAGAATTTTTCATTTTTTTTCTTTCTTTCCTACACCATTAACGTGAGCAAGTGGAGGCGGCACAATCAATTTTTTCTCCAATCACTATTCACGAGAACAGCAAGGTTGAACAAGAAAGAAAGGAGAAGTCTCCTCCAATAAAAGCATCTCACGTGGAAGGCAAGACTGGTGGTGCATATCATTTAGTTTGTACTCTTTTGTTTTAATTTTATTTAATATTCATGGAGATTGTATACAAAAT
>NW_027350844.1:0-383 GCF_012295235.1 Primulina huaijiensis
TTTTTATAAAATCGAAAAAAATAATTAAAAGGTCATAGTTCGCAACCTCGAATGCCCAATAAAATAAACAAGCATCAAAGTTTTAATCATTCAACAACACAAAATATTTTTAATTTGTTTTTTATTCAGTTTTTCCGGCTCTGCTTGATATTTTTCCGGTACGATTGCTCTTTCTCCCTTCGAAATTGTTTTACATTTTATATAAAAATATATTAAAAATATCAAAATCTGGATAAAGAATCTGCAGCAGGATTTTCCATATTGCACTACTTCTGTAAACATTCCCATAATGCACTAATTTTATAATCTTTTAATTGTCTTATATTATTTTTTTTTTTAAAAAAAACCTTTAATTTTTGCCGTGGGATCTCCTTGATTACATC
>NW_027350845.1:0-384 GCF_012295235.1 Primulina huaijiensis
TTTCTTATGCTTGCGGAGCAGTGACGGCTTCTCCTTCTTCAATCACGTCAATCATCTCTCTCATGTCGTCGGAGATAGATTACGCGATTGAAAGATATGATGGAAGTGATTGAAGTTGGAGAGACCGTGGATGAATGAGTTTTCATTCTTCACTCTGCAGGATGTGATGTATTAGACACTTAAGTTGCTGCAGAAAAAATGGGATAGTTTTTGCTTCATTCTCCAGCTTCATAGGTTGCAGTGTAATATAGCTTGAAAATATGGTTTGAGATTGAAATATTCCTAATTTATTTATTTCTATCGGTGTCATTAATAAGCATGTTTCGAATTTCTTAGTTCTTTTTCATATGTTGATGTGTGGAATTGCAAGTATGGAAAAAATGA
>NW_027350846.1:0-384 GCF_012295235.1 Primulina huaijiensis
TCACCTGCTACTGCCATTGAAAGCACATCTGAAAAGACTGCTGAATAGATCAGCAACGATGTAATGTCCTTATTTGTGAAGAAATTTTCCATATTCATGAAGAAGAATCACCGAGCTTACCAGAGTCTTAATCGAAATTTTAAGAAGGATTCTCCACCTGGTGACATGGCGTGTTTCAACTGTGGAAATTTTGGACATTTCATTGCTGATTGCCCGAAGCCGAAGAAGGATGATCAGAAGAAAAAAGAATACAAGAGGAATGACAAGAAATCCAGAAGAGACCACAAAGCGATGATTGCCGAAGAAAGAAAATCAAAATGGACGAATTCTAGTTCTGAGTCTTCTGATTCAGAAAGTCATTCTACTAATAGCGATGCAGAAAAG
>NW_027350847.1:0-384 GCF_012295235.1 Primulina huaijiensis
GGATAACAAAGACCAAGTACTGAGGCGACAAACTATTCCATATGTCAAAATACAATGGTCCAACCACACCGAAAAAAAGATACTTGGGAGTTGGAAGACAAGATGCGAGAACAATACCCTTACCTCTTTGAGGATCATGTATAGCCAAGTTTCGTGAGAAGTTTCAAGGAAGAAACTTCTCATAAGGAGGGAGTGATGTTAGAACCCGAATTTTCAGCAGCAGCTAGCATTTTTGCAGCAGATAGCAATATTCAGTAGCAATGGAAAATTCCAGCATAAGCTAACAATTCCAGCCGCAACTAATATTTCAAAAGTTGGTATTTTCCAGCAGATAGAATACAGCAGCAGAAGAGTTCAGTAGCGCGAGATTCCAGCAGACAGCTA
>NW_027350848.1:0-384 GCF_012295235.1 Primulina huaijiensis
ATGGGCTGGTGTAATCTGGCTTTACAGTATCGTTTTCTATGTGCCACTTGACTTAATGAAGTTTGCTATCCGTTATATCTTAAGCGGAAAGGCTTGGCAGAACTTGTATGACAACAAGGTATATGTTCACAATTTCTGTAGAACATAATCAAAACCTTTCTCCAAAATTCTGTGATTTGCCCTTTTTTCACAGTTAAAAGGATTTAAGTAGGGCTAGTATCACCACCACCCATGCATTTTGATATGGCGATAAAACGATTCTGCATATACCTTGGTTTAATATCTTTGGTTCTGTCTTCTTTGAAACAGACGGCTTTCACAACCAAGAAAGATTATGGAAAAGAGGAGAGGGAAGCTCAATGGGCTCTTGCTCAAAGAACTTTA
>NW_027350849.1:0-384 GCF_012295235.1 Primulina huaijiensis
ATAAAAGGTTGAACCACTTGAATTTCAAATCCATCGCTCATATGAATAATCATTATCTTGTAACTGGTTTGCCTAAAATTGATTTCTTAAAAGATAAATTTTTTCAGCATGTTAGTTTGGTAAACAAGTAAGATCTTCGTTCAAAAACAAGGTTAGTAAATCTTCCTCCAGATGCTTAGAATTGTTGCATATGGATCTTTTTTGTCCTATACCAGTCATGAGTTTACGGGGAATGAAATACACCTTGGTAATTGTTGATGATTTTTCAATATTTACTTGGTTATTTTTCTCAAATCCAAAGACCAAACATCTGCACAACTGATTAAGCTTTTCAAAATTTTATTAAATGAAAAATCAGTTGAAATTGACAGAATAAGGTCTGAT
>NW_027350850.1:0-384 GCF_012295235.1 Primulina huaijiensis
AAAAGTATAGTGGGAAAATGCTTTTTTTTTTTAAAAAATAAAATTTTTAAAAAAAATAAAAAAATAAAACATGAAATACTAAAATCATAGATTGTTGATTTTGATGGTCAAAAGTTGCCAATAAGGCAAGTCTCGAGGTAGTTTGTTTGTGTGACCAAAAGTCAATTATATTTGGAAATTTTGGAGTTTATTGATTATCTTAATTTATTAATTGTAGGACAATTAAACATTTCCCCTTAATATAATTACGTGTGTTCTTTGACTGATCAGTGAGTGAAGACGACTATCCTATATATGAACTCCTGCTACCAAAATATTTATTTATTTATTTAAAATATAGTAAATTATATAGCTAAAAATAGGCACCGAATAATTTGTTTTTTT
>NW_027350851.1:0-327 GCF_012295235.1 Primulina huaijiensis
CTTCAAGATGTAATCATTCATGCTCATTGCCCCCTTGCTTTAGCTACAAGAATTCTTTCACCTTGCGGGCTTTAACATCGCTAGGAAAGTACTTGTCATAGAACAAATCTTTAAACTCATTCCATTTCAATGTTTGAACATTAATCGTTACCTTGGTTGCTTCCCACCAAATTCTTGCGGTCTTGGTTAAGAGAAACACAACACAACTCACTCGATCTTTATCATCAAAGTTAAGGTAATCAAAGATCGCCTCGACTGCTTTCACTCACTCCATTGCAATCGAAGGGTCCGGACTCCCTACAAATTCGGGTGGATTCATCTTCTTGA
>NW_027350852.1:0-384 GCF_012295235.1 Primulina huaijiensis
TAACATTATATATGTAAACAATAAAACAAATCTCATGAGAAATACCTGAAAATAAGTATGCCCAAATGAAATAAATTTAAAGCTAGGAATAAACAATTTCAAAAATTAAATGCACCAAATAAACGAATAAGCAACATATTGTTTTCCACAAATTCAATATCTCATATTTAACTATAAATTTAACACGATTTTTCCAATCATGCTCATGCAATTATTACAAACAATAAATAATTTTTGGGTGAATTAGTAGTAAAATCACATCGAAAAAACTCTGTCCTTCCATTCACCCTATAGCTAGATCAACGTATTATTATGTAATTATAAGCTGCAAACATAACATTGAAGAAAACTAGCTAATTCAATGCGCAAAATTAAGTATATGGT
>NW_027350853.1:0-384 GCF_012295235.1 Primulina huaijiensis
TCGATTTTGATCAAGCATGATAATGTTATCAACTTCCTACCAATATGTGTCGAAGAGGAAAATGCTTTTGCTTTGCTTTGCATATGTGTGCTGATATGGGTTGTTTTCGGCATTGTTAATCAAATAATTTCACTAAGCGTTGAACAACTGAAATGTTATAGAATTTTTTTGCTTTTCAACAAAATTAGAAGAATGAAAATTTGGTGAGTTTTGGTCAAGTTATAGGAAACATTCTCAAGGCATGTAAACTGAAATTTTATGAGATGTTATAGACTAAGCAATTAGGCAAAAGTTTTATATTATTAAGGTATTTGAATGAATTTATGATATTATTGTGGATGTATCTCATTGATAAAATCATGATCTGAGGATCGTGGAGACGGG
>NW_027350854.1:0-385 GCF_012295235.1 Primulina huaijiensis
GACTTTTGGTTAAACATTTGGTTCAAAAGATATTAAGGAGAATCATACCAAAGTGTAACGTGATGTCATGAGATGTGTACGTGTAAATGGTCAAATTCCATACTTGTTGACAATGCTTTTGAAATGTCCATAGAATTAACTTTAACGACTCTTCTCCACTAGTATATTGGATACACATGACTCGGTTAATAGGTCTTGTAAGCTTATATCGTTAGACTACGGCTCACGGATTCAATAAAGGTATGGAAATCAAAGATAAGAGAAACAAACAAATAATATTATTTTTTCAACAATTTCTCCATCCTTCAACAAGGATGGATTGTTGATGGTGGAGATGAATATGTTGAGACAAATGTTGAAGATGTAAGGGAACTTCACGAAGAAG
>NW_027350855.1:0-385 GCF_012295235.1 Primulina huaijiensis
ATGAAGAATCTACTCCCAAACCACAAAATGCCTCACAATTCTCACGTGAATTTATTAAAGAGTCCGAATCCTATAATACCGTTTCACTACGTTACTCGACATGAATTGCTGCAAAAAACAGTGGCACAAAACACACTTTCCTTCCTCCCAAATGGAGACAAGAACATTGCAAATAAAAGATGGGATTCTGTTACAGCATCCTTATCTAGTACTATTTGTGTTAGCTTTAAGCTTTATGGTTATGGACCCGTTCGGACTGAGTCCGGTCGGTGGGAAAAACTTTAGGCCTGTAAAGAATGACATCGCACATTACCACCAAGTCATGGAGAGTTGGCCAGGGGATAACCGGAGCCGGCTTGGACTAGGGAGATTGGAGTTTAAGGAC
>NW_027350856.1:0-385 GCF_012295235.1 Primulina huaijiensis
GCTAAGAGTATTACTTTTTATTGTGAATATCGGTAGAGTTGACTTATCTCACAAATAAAGATTAATGAGACCGTCTCACAAGAGACCTACTCCTAAATCAAATACACAATTGTTTAAAGAATAAAAAATGTTCAAAATAAATATTAAAATATGAAAAATTTATGATATAAATATACAATAAATATTTTTTACGACATACAATATATAAAAATATTGGAATTATTTATTAATTATATTTTTTAAAAAAATTTCAAATTTTCGATTCAACTCGGGTCAACCTCAGTTGACCCGAACCTAACCCAACCCGATCATATTTTTCGGATAAGCTATCGAGTCTAACTCTGTAAGGACCGTGTATCGTATTATCGTAAATCCTGTGTGATTA
>NW_027350857.1:0-385 GCF_012295235.1 Primulina huaijiensis
TGAGGAATGGTTCCAGGAATTTGACGAAGTCTTTTTGATGCTTCTCCTTGATCTTCTTATTGGTCTTGGAGACTAACACCAGTTGTGTAGTGGCTAAGATGACCACTATCTGGGAGTCAGTATTTACTGCTCCAATTTTGTCACTGAGAGCCTTAAGCCGTTGAGCTCTTAATTCTCTCAAGTTTTCTCCATTGGTGAATGGAGGTTCATCCATGATGACTACGGGGGATTCGTAAGTCATCTTGTCACTTGCTACACCTATTTCAATAAAGTAATAGGGTAGGATGGTTTTTCCCTTAGTATCCCATGAAATGAGATTACTATGGACCTGTAAAAACAGATTTTTTAAAGCTCCTTTCAGAACTTTTTCTTTAAAAAACTTTAC
>NW_027350858.1:0-385 GCF_012295235.1 Primulina huaijiensis
ATAAAACAAAAATTTGTGTGAGATCGTATCACAAGTCAATTTTATGATACATATATCATATCCAATCTTCGTTTTTTTTATCGAGAATTCCCCGTTTAATACCCGCGGGGATTAAGTCTCCATTAGTCCCTCATACTCGGTTCTATCTAATTGGCCTGAAAATTTTCATTCCGATTTCGCGGACATTAAATCTTCATCTTATGCATCATCCTCGCTTCATAAAATATGGAAATGATAACCAAGTGAGACAAATTTGTCATACCTTACATGAATTAAATCGCTACCATCATCACTCTTTTAAATATCGGTTGAATTAACAAAAAAAATCTTCAAATTCACTTAAAAAAATATTGATTCAATAATCCAATCACATATAAATTCTATA
>NW_027350859.1:0-385 GCF_012295235.1 Primulina huaijiensis
TAATATTAATTTGAGGTCAATCAAGACCATATAATTTTGTTTTTTCGTACATATACATATTTTATCTACTCAAATTTCTTGTCAGTTTTTTTTAAAAAAACTATTATTTTATATCCCCATGGATTATATTATTGACAAAGTATTGTCATGCTTAGCCATCACATGACTATGGTGTAAATCTTCTTTTTTGGGCAAAAATAGTACTAGTAATTTTTATCGTCCTATAAATTATGCACTAAAATTTCAAGCATGACCTCTGAAGATTTATTTTTGACTCTTGTGATTTACCCGTCGCAACATTCATTAAACTGAGACATTGAATATGAAAGAAAAAAGAGAGAATAAATATTTTAGTCAGAATTCCCAATGATCGGTTAACGATATC
>NW_027350860.1:0-385 GCF_012295235.1 Primulina huaijiensis
CTTGTTTCCCCTTCTTACGGTGGAAGAAACACTTATCTTCAGCGCACTTCTGCGGTTTCCAGGTGGAAAACAATTGGTGTTTCGAAGAGTTGAAGTTCTGATGAAGGAGCTTGAACTTGATCACATAGCAGGTTCGCGGGTTGGTGAAGAATGTAGCCAGGGCATTTCAGGAGGAGAGAGGAGGAGATTGTCCATTGGGGTTGAATTGATCCACGATCCTGCTGTCTTGCTCGTAGATGAACCAACCTCAGGCTTGGATTCAGCATCAGCCCTTCATATCATTGCACTGCTGAAACTAATGGCGGTTAATCAACTCAAGACAATAGTCTTGACGATCCATCAACCAGGCTTCAGAATCCTCGAGCTATTTGACAGACTTGTCCTG
>NW_027350861.1:0-385 GCF_012295235.1 Primulina huaijiensis
TGAGTTACTAAGTTTTAGTGTTTTAAAAGCCTAATTTATTTATTATGTGATTTTAAGATTTTTAAAACCTTTAAAGATTTAGTGCTTGTATTCTTTATTTTAGTTAGGGGATTTTTATTTAAAGATTAGTATAGGTTAGCATTTTAATTAATTGTTAATATAGTTAATATTTTAAGTAGCAAGGTAATTGGCTAATTAATCCAATCTTTATTCCCCTAATTTAACAAAACTCACGCATACACCTATTTTCACACACACACACACTCACGTACAAACACACACACAATTCCCTCACACTCTATTTTCAGATTTTTTAATATTTTTGAGAGAGAAAACTAGTGTTCTTGGTGTCTAGTGCAGCCGCCCCATTCCCTCAGCAATTCCA
>NW_027350862.1:0-385 GCF_012295235.1 Primulina huaijiensis
TGAACTAAGAGGACACTCTTTTTGGGCACGAGGGCCTGATAATACAGGTTTCTATAATTCCCGGCCTCAAGAAACATGATTTTTCTGTGATGGTGAAGATTATGATGGCTATTATGGCAGGTTTTTCCTTAGTTGGTATTCTCAAGTTTTAGTTGATCATTGTGATCGAGTGCTTTCTTTGGCTAAATTAGCTTTTGAAAGAACCTGCATTGCTACAAAGGTGAGTTGGTCCAAAGTTACAGTCTGTTGCAAAGTCTAGCAGGAGCAAGAGCTTTGATTCCATGTTAGGCACTTTTCGTAAGATGATGATACAAATATAAATGCTCATATATTGGACTACAAACCTGAGTAAGACTCCTCAAGAATTGAGGTGCCTTTACCTAGT
>NW_027350863.1:0-385 GCF_012295235.1 Primulina huaijiensis
ACCTTACCTTCAGGAGATGGCTCTTGGTCAGATGCTTGAGAATGAAGAGGTACGGTGTCTCTAACTTCTTGATTTGGAAATCTTCTCTGGTAGACTTGATCGTAGAATTTTCCCTGTTGATTATTGATTTTACTAATCGGAGAACTCTGAGAATTAGTTTGACCATTAGGTCCAATGTCATTATTATGCAGTTTATCCGTGTTAGGAGTCGATGGGGAAATAGGCGATTCCTCAACCAGATTTATAGGGTTTTGTTCTAGAGTGTTAGTTGTCCCCTTATTATGTTCAGAAGAGGAGTCATTACTCAGTATATTTTTATTATTTTGGTTTGAAATAGTAGAAGGAAACATTTCCAACATTTCCGAACCTCTTAACATTTCCGAAT
>NW_027350864.1:0-385 GCF_012295235.1 Primulina huaijiensis
TATAATCTTCGGATGGCGGAATCCTCATCGATGACTGACCATATCTACACACTAAATACTCCATTTTCCAACTCACTTCTATGAGGCATAAAATAGAGGAAAATGAATGTACGGAGCTTCTATCTCAAAGTTTACCAGATTCATATGATCAATTTATCATCAATTTAACCAACAATATTCTTATGGGCTCTCTAAAATTCGACGATGCGGTTCTTGGAGAAGAAAACCGACGCAAGAATAAAGAAGATAGGTTGGTAGCTTCGAAGCAAGCAGAGGCATTATCGATGATGAGAGGAAGATTTATAGATTGTGACTCCAGTGGGAGTCAAAGGCGTGGTAAATCAAAGTCGAGAAGTAAGAAGAAAAATATTTACTACTTTAAATG
>NW_027350865.1:0-385 GCF_012295235.1 Primulina huaijiensis
TCGAGCCACGCCCAAGCCACCTTGAGCCAAAACCTAGCCAACCAATCTAAGGACCCTCCTAACGAAGCCCAGCCCGTAAAAACCACAAATGGCTTGCCCAAAAACTTCCTCGAAATTGACTTCAGAACCTGCGCTTTGGATGAAACTCATGCATAAATCTCCTAGTGACTCTAGGACCTTTACAGCCCTTAACCACCAAGCCCACCTGAACCTAGCCATCTCTGGACCATGCCCAGACCTTGAGCAGTCCCTGACCGTGCGCATGAAGCTCTGCACCAGACAGCAGCCTCGCGTGTCCCTCCCTGTGTGCGTGCGTGTGTTGCTTTGCGTGGGTTCTTTGCTCGAGCCACCACAAGCCCTGACCCTTCCTACCCTTCTCTGGACC
>NW_027350866.1:0-385 GCF_012295235.1 Primulina huaijiensis
ACTTAAGCCACTTCCTATTCCCGAGTGGAAATGGGAAAATATTACCATGGATTTTGTTGTGGGACTGCTGAGGACTATCAAGGGGTTTAATACTATATGGGTGATAGTTGATCGTCTTACGAAGTCAGTGCATTTTTTACCTATTAAGACGACATTCACCATGACACAGTATGTTGAGCTGTATATTCGAGAGATGGTTCGACTGCATGGGATTCCAGTATCTATTGTTTCTGACAGAGATACGAGGTTCATATTGTCATTTTGGAAGAGTCTGCATGCAGCGATGGGGACTAAGTTGTTGTTCGACACGGCGTTTCATCCTCAAACCGATGGTCAGTCTGAAAGAGTGATTCAAATATTGGAGGATCTACTCCGAGCTTGTGTG
>NW_027350867.1:0-385 GCF_012295235.1 Primulina huaijiensis
AAAGTCTCCGACTTTTGATCATTGCCGATGATTGGATCATCGCTAATAGTGACAAAAAATCTCGCTAAGACCTCATTTTCAACCTTTGTCCAGATTGACCATTTTCTCCTACCCTCAGCGCCAGAGTCCATCTTTCCAAATTTAGGAGTTAAATTGAAGATTCACGGTTGAACAGTTGAGTCTCCAGGACGAAAGTCATAGTGGCCGGTTCATTTTACGTCAGAGATGTAAAAGGCATATCGATTGTATGTGGATTAGATGGATATAGTGGATATGAATATTTGGTGGTTATGGACCATAGAGATAATTTGGTCGATATGAGTTATGTGAATAATTTGGTAAATATGAAAAATATAGATAATTAGGTATAATTTGTGAATTTTGG
>NW_027350868.1:0-385 GCF_012295235.1 Primulina huaijiensis
TGCAAGAACATGTGGTAGATGTAAACAATAGTTGTGTTGGATGGTCCTTATTTTCAATTAGGCGGCGCTGTAATCACATGTGTGCTAGTAAGAAAGTACAAGAGTATCGACTTATTACTTTGAATGAAACAGGAAAGATGCATGATCCTCTGTCTTTACCAGAAGATGAATTCAAAAATATCGTCAAAATCAATTTTGTGGCTCCATGGTATCTATTAAAAGCTGTGGGTAAAACAATGCGTGATCAGCAAACGGGGGGATCCATCGTGTTCTTAACCTCTATAATTGGAGCCGAAAGAGGGTTATATCAAGGAGCGGCAGCATATGGTTCATGTTTGGCTGGAGTGCAGCAGTTAGTGCGGGTAAGTTTGTAGCGTATTCTGGT
>NW_027350869.1:0-385 GCF_012295235.1 Primulina huaijiensis
CGATGTACAACAACTAATACGAAGTAATTTACAAATGATCTAACTATGGGCATAACGAGTGACCCAACTATGTACAATCTAAAACATAACAGTGGAATCTGAGATATCATGTTAAGGTTGAGACTTGAATCTAACTCAATCTCAAAAACTAGTTTAAGAGATATGATTGTCCAAATATATATATGCGACTCCTAAAGATTTTATCTCACCTATATAAGATAACTAACCATTCTCCATCTTTGTATTCATCATTGTTATAATAAGCTTATTTATAATTTTACAAGTCTCATAAAGACAGTTTTATATAACCTTATTTATATTTATTATTAAAAAACAATATTTTTTATATAAAATTAATTAAAACGAGTCCAAAATTCATCTTGAA
>NW_027350870.1:0-385 GCF_012295235.1 Primulina huaijiensis
AAAAAAAAATTAAATTTTAGTGGTGAACGATAAAATTTATAAATAACATGATATATAATGATTATATTTTTTTTACATTGTTCAAATAAGACAAAATGTTATATAAATAAATAAAACATTTAAAAAAACAAATAATTTGTGAGATTTTTAACCAAAAGCAACAATATTGAAATAATTTAAAATGATAGGGATGATTTTGAAATTGATTTCGTTTGTGAAAGATGTATATGAATTGATACTCCTGTAAGGGTCTGGGTCATCATTGACCCGAGATATCAATTGGAAAGCCCAGAATAGAGGTTAGCTTCCCGGACATTTCACTTCCACCCGGACACTTCTATTCTTCCCGGGCAGTTGTCATAGCCCGGGCTCCTATACAAGCACC
>NW_027350871.1:0-385 GCF_012295235.1 Primulina huaijiensis
ATTGTTCCATATAAGCAATGTATCCAAATTTGGAAGCTGAGCAATCCCTTCGGGAACACTGCCACTTAAGTCGTTGTACATCAAGCTCAACAACCTAAGATTCTTCAGCTCTGAGAAACTGTCTGGAATTGGACCGAAAAGCAAGTTGTCAGATAGATCCAAGCTTTTGAGTGTCAAGAGTTTGCTGAATTCTTGTGGGATTTTCCCAGTAAGCTGATTCTTGAACAGAAAGAGTGATTCAAGATTAGTGAGATTGCTGAGTTGGTTTGGTAAAATGCCTGAAAGATTGGCATCTGCGATATCAAGATACCGAAGTTCACTCATGTTACCAAATTGCCAGGGAATCCCACCTTCATATGAGTTGTACCCAATCTCCATATGCGAC
>NW_027350872.1:0-385 GCF_012295235.1 Primulina huaijiensis
ACTGTAATTATTATAAAATATGAAATTTTGCTATTTGAAAGAGTCTAAGTTGGTAGAGTAGTTGAACATTTGAACAATGGTCAGAGTTCGATTTTTCCTACCAACGCTTTCTCGAGCGAGCATATGCCCGATACAGTTTACTTTACATGGTTTGCATGATCCTACATTAGCTCGGGGTTTACCCAATGCACATCGAAAAAAACGGATACGGGTTTTGAATCTTCCAACATCATTTTAAAAAATAAGTATATATAGTTCGATTGACGTAGAGTTGATGACAGTCAACTTCAAATATATACGATCTTTTAAATGATTATTTCGATTGCTTATAAAAAAATCATCTTAAAATTTCTATGTATAATCTCTAGGTTTTTACGCACACCAA
>NW_027350873.1:0-385 GCF_012295235.1 Primulina huaijiensis
GTGATTTCGTACGATAGAAATCAAGTTTCTTTCGTTTCTCTCTTTCTCTCGGCTGAAATGAAATGAATTTACACGTACAACAGCTCATTCTTATCACCTCGCCCATTGGCGGTTTCGCGCTCGAGCGGTAACATCTCGCGCTCGAGCGCGAGACGTTCTGTCCCCCGGATGCAATTTGTGCCGCGCTCAGGCGGTAAAATATCGCGCTCGGGCGCGGTGTGTTCTGTCCTCCGCGCACTCATTGTACCAAGCTCGGGCGGTAACATCTCGGGCTCGTGCGCGGGATGTTCTGTCCAACATTCTCGGGTCCAAATTAGCAAAAGTGGTCAATATAAAGTTCGTAGATCTATGTCTTAGCTTTCATTTGCCACCAACCTCACTCAAT
>NW_027350874.1:0-385 GCF_012295235.1 Primulina huaijiensis
TCCCGATTTACTCGAGCCACGCCCAAGCCACCTCAAGCCAAACCCAAGACAACCCACCTAGAGACCCTACTGACCAAGCCCAGCCCGAAAAACCAGCCCTGGCTCTCTCAAAAACCTCCTGGACAGATGACCTGTTTGCATGTGTGTGTGCATGTGAGGAGTTTTGGTACGAGAGGACTCTTCTCCCTCTAGGAACCTTACAGCCCCCTAACCATCCACCAGCACCGACCCTTACCGAGCCTAGACCACACTCAGACTCGACCCAGACCATCCCAGCCCCTAGAACCAGCGGGTAGCCACTTGAAGAAGACAACAACCTGTGCGTGACTCTATGACGCAACCCTCACGTTTTCTGTTGCTAGCCACCCAACCATCGAGCCACCCC
>NW_027350875.1:0-386 GCF_012295235.1 Primulina huaijiensis
TCCTTAGGGTCCTAAGGGGGTGCACAAGGGTCTGGTTCAGGGGTTGGTCCAGTGTCTAGAGTTCTATGGCGAAAACGAAGAGTCCTAGTCTACTAAGGGCTTCTCGGCCAATTGTTGCTGCTGCTTGTGGCTTCGGTTTTGGGGCTGGGTTTCAAGTCCTAGGGATTCTAAGGGTCCAATAGGGTCCATAGAGAGGCTGGTTCGAAGTTGGCTCGAGGTGGTTCGAGTGTGGCTCGGTGAAAAACGAATATGGCTCGAGGTGTAGTCTAGGTGATTCGAACTAAGGCTTTTATGAACTAAAATTCGAAACATGGCTCCACGTGGGTCGAGTCATGGTTCACGAGGGCTAATTAAATATAAAAAATCTAAGTTTTTAATTTGAGAAT
>NW_027350876.1:0-386 GCF_012295235.1 Primulina huaijiensis
TTTCTTCATCAATAATGTTAATATAAAAATCTTTTTGTTTTAAATAAAAAACAAAAGGTGTTGTCTTTTTATAAAAATGTTTTACAATTGACACCTTATGTATTTTATTAATTTGCATTTAATCTTCTGAAGAGTTTGAAAAATTTTCAAGTTTTTCGTCTTTAGTAATTACCGAAATAAACCCCTTTTCTTTTATATTAATTTTTTGCAATTCATCTATTAGACCTTCCATAAAATCTTCGTCTTTTTTAAAACTTGAAAGAAAATTTTCTTTTTTAAAATCAGGAGGAGGTTTTATCATTAAAGTTCTTGAACTTTCACCACCAAAAGTTTCTTTTTTAGATTTTGATAAAATTTCTTCTATTCTAGTAGTTTGATTTCTTAAA
>NW_027350877.1:0-386 GCF_012295235.1 Primulina huaijiensis
TAATGAATTATCACTACAATATACATTGATTGTAGTAATTTATTTCACTTCAAAAATAAAATGTAATTCCTAAATTAATTTTCCCAAATAATCCATCTTTATACTATCTTTAAATATTTTATCATTTTATTTCCTCTCTACATGTATTTTTATGATTTTAGTGTTATTTTATAATTATATTTTTAGTATAATTTTTAATTAAGTAATAAATTATAGTATCACAAGAAGATATATCAAAAAAATTAAATATATATACAACAGTAAAATAACATGATAAATATAGAATAATATGATAATATGATATCTAATATGTTTTATGGTTTTTTTTTAACAAAGAATTAAAAGTAAAGAGTTTAATAAATTATTTAGGAGAATTTATATCAACA
>NW_027350878.1:0-386 GCF_012295235.1 Primulina huaijiensis
ATGGATGCAGGTGATTATGATGTTAATGTTACTGGAGGTCTTGATAGTTGACCTGACTGGACTGGAGGTGCACATGACCCGAGGACCAGCGTTTCTATATTTCCGCACTTATGATTTACGTTTATGACTTATGTTAAAGATTTTACGCCTATTTATTTATGCTTTTTGAGAGGTTTTTCAGAGGTTGTTAGTTGATAGCAACTTTGCTATTTTAGGAATTTCAAACGTTTGACGATTTCATGTTTTGACTATTTTCTTAAATTTTCAAATACTAGTTGGTTGTTTTATTTTAAAACTGGTATCAAGGTATTTTAAAGTATATATATTTATATTTCGAATTATGGAAAAAAAAATTTCTAGTACTTTTTAAGTAAAACGAATAGCAG
>NW_027350879.1:0-386 GCF_012295235.1 Primulina huaijiensis
AAAAAAAATAGGAATGCAGATTCAAACAGGAATTTAAAGCAACGACTACAGTCATGGGCATGCACAAAGTGAGAATGGCCTCAGATTAAATTATTTTCATAGGATTCGTAATTACTCGAGAGTCACGTGTGTGTGTGATATGTCAATGTTTACCTACCTCATCGAATGCTCAAATCGATTCACAACACCTATTCGCCTTAAAAACTCAAGAATTCTTCATTCAGCTCAACTTACACTTCATTAAAACACACCTTTACTTGCACAGATCACAAAGGACTTTGTAGGTGATTATTTGGTTCAAAAGATATTCAATACCAATCTACCAACGATGAAATCACACAATGAGATGCTTGCACGCAAATGATTAAAGTCTATACTCGTTGACA
>NW_027350880.1:0-386 GCF_012295235.1 Primulina huaijiensis
AAAATAAATCGATGGTTGAAAATTAATAGTACCAGTTTAATTGTTGATCTCATATTTTATTGAATGTATTTATCATTTGAATAGAATTTAAAAGCTAGAATCCATTATAAAAGAATTAAAATACGACTAATATTTCAACCTTTTATGTTCTATAATATATCTATTTTTAATATTAAGATTAAGTGTAGTGTATTCAATCTAGAGATTTTAATGATTTTTTTAAATGATAGATTTTTGTAGATTTGATATATTTTTATTGAATTTAATAGAATCCTACAGATTTACAAATAGAAATCCATCGACTCTTAGATTTTTTCCAAAAAATTTAAAGATATTTGTAAATTTTTCACATATATGTGAATTTGTACCTTCAATTATATCTTATT
>NW_027350881.1:0-386 GCF_012295235.1 Primulina huaijiensis
GAATTCAACATTTGTTCCTGCATCAAATCCATTCTCTTTGTCATGATTGTTTGCATAAAATCCATTCGATTTATCAGCATGTCCTGAGTTTGGAAAAGTGCTGGAACTCTCACTCTATCATTCTTCAATTGATCTATTTGAAGAATTAAAGAGGTGATATCTTTAGTAACCTGATGAAGGCTCTTCATAGTATTCTCCTTCATAGAATCAATCTTCAATGTGTGGAGTAGTTGGGTTGACTTCATATCAGAAATCTTTGAAATAAGATTGATCAAACCAGACTGAATTTCTTCTAGCATGAGATCAGTGGCCATAGGTATTTGAGGAGACGAGGCTTCAGATATATCTGGATTTTCATCCTTGTCTTCTTCATTGAAAATAACCAT
>NW_027350882.1:0-386 GCF_012295235.1 Primulina huaijiensis
ATTTTAAAATAAAACATACCAACTATATTTGAAAATTCAAAAGAACGAATTCAAAACAAAAAATCGTGTATCGTCGACCAACCTAAACTCTCAATATTTCAAAAATATTCTAACACCAACAACCTCTCAAAAACCACTCAAAATCATCATAAAAGTCGTCAAAATCTTTAACATAAACTTTAAATCATAAATGAGGAAAACTAGCCCTGGTCCTCGGGCTATGTGCACCTTCAGTCCAGTAAGATCAACTATCAAGTCCCTCAACATCAACATCATGCTCACCTGCATCGATCACGCCTAGTGAGTCTATTGACTCAGCAAACCATAACCATAATAATGAGTAATACGTATACAATCACATGCAACAATGAAAATACTTTTACTTA
>NW_027350883.1:0-386 GCF_012295235.1 Primulina huaijiensis
GGTGGTGTGTGCGTGTGTATGTGAGAACTGAACAATGATAACAACTCAAAGGTGTTCTCACACATTGAGGGAAATAAGCTTCTACACTAAGCTGATATAACTCTTGAGTGTTCCCTCGACTGGGCTGATTGCTTCTTCAAAGTAGGTATGCAATATGCGTGCCCTCTATTCTTTTTGTTGAACACAATCTCTGTATATGTATCGTGTATATCATGTGTGTATCATACTCCTCTTTTCTTCGCTGATCTTCACCTTCTATTTATAGGCATTTGGCAGAACGTATAGTGAGACTCAGTGCATGAATCCGTTGCAATTTGAATTTGTTCCCCCAAATAGATATTTGGAACATTTAACTTTAAGCACTGCTGCAACGTCTCTTATTGTAC
>NW_027350884.1:0-386 GCF_012295235.1 Primulina huaijiensis
AATTTGCATCTGAATAGCCAACTAAATTGAAAGATGAGTCCTTAGAATACCATAAGCCCATATTTTGTGTGCTTTTTAGATATTTCAACATACTTTTGGCAGCTGAAAAATGTGATTGTTTAGGATCTGCTTGAAATCTAGCACACATGTAGACAACAAACACAATATCATGACGAATAGCAGTTAAGTAAAGTAAAGAACCTATTAAACCTCTATAAAGTGTCGTCTCAATTGATATTCATCCTTCATATTTATCTAATTTGATTGATGAACTCATGGGAGTGTTTGCAGCTTAACATGTTTACATGCAAAACTTCTTAAGCAGTTCTTTCGTATATTTGGTTTGACTGATAAATGTACCAGTTTCCAGTTGCTTCACTTGCAGA
>NW_027350885.1:0-386 GCF_012295235.1 Primulina huaijiensis
TAGGAAAGTTTCTGTACTGTTTCTGAAATTGTAACGGTCAAATTCGCTTTACTGGACATTTTCTCGAGCTTAAACTGACCTTTCATTGGTTGGTCAGCGTTTGAAACTGGTCAGCGGTTGAAAACTGATAAGTGGTTGAAACTGGTCAGCAGTTTAATCTGGTCATCATCTCAACCGGTGTGTTGTGCAAAACCAGTAGCTTCATCACCAGTTATCAGCATTTTAAGCTTCGATTCAGACTTTGAATTCTAAAGATGATTTGTAGATCATCGTCTTATATTTCCAACGAATATTGAATTGCTTCATTATAATAAGCGAGCAAAGAGATATAGCCAAAATAACGCAACTGCTCATACCCAACTGATTGTTGTTTTCGTGCAATCAGT
>NW_027350886.1:0-386 GCF_012295235.1 Primulina huaijiensis
CCAGTTCAATCTTGTGCCCTTCATGATGGCAGTCATGATTTGAAATTTCTCCAAAGTGAGGGCATCAAAAGAACCTACTTTGGCGAGAACGCCCTTTGCAACGATGTCAGCCAGTAGCTGGATTTCTGGCTTCAGTTTCTTCTTGGGGTCAGACACTTTAATCTTCTTCCCGTCAGCAGATAGAAGAGTCTGCATCTCTTCAATGTCAGCTATTGTGACCTCAGAGAAATGAGACATGCCTTCAGTTGGAAGTTGGAAGAGAGTGCAGAATGATTTTTCATCCACAGTCAGCATCTGGTTGTTAACGGTCATGGTGGTCTTGCCATCATCAGAAACAGTGCTGTTAGCATAGACTGCTTGAATCTCCGTTGGGTAGATGACTTGGG
>NW_027350887.1:0-386 GCF_012295235.1 Primulina huaijiensis
TTTCTGGGAAAATCTTCCCAAGAAATTTATCTGAAGGAGATTCAAAACTTCTATGCTAATGGATATATCACAACTGATGGCGAGATCGCTACTACTGTCAATGGTCAGCTACTGATCATTGATGAGGACTATTTCGGAAATCTATTTTAGCTGCCTACTGATGGGCTAGCACATATCTCGGAGGTGAAAGCATCTGATGTTGACGAGATGCAAACCCTTCTTTCTGCTGATGGTCGGAAGATCAAGGTTTCTGATCCCAAGAAGGAGTTGAATCCAGAGATACAGTTGCTGGCTGATATTGTAGCCAAAAGGCTCTTAGCGAAGGCAGGATCCTTTGCTGTCCTAACTCTGGAGAAATTCCAAGCCATGACTGCTATCATGGCTGA
>NW_027350888.1:0-386 GCF_012295235.1 Primulina huaijiensis
AAAAAAAATAGAGGCTACAAAATTAAGAGTGAGATACGCTGCAAGTGAGAGCACGAACAGAAATCGGTTATTTAATCTAAATAAATTTAAGGCTAGACTCGAGGCATGTTGTTCTGTTGCCAGGGAGTGTTGAAGAAGCTTAACCACAATAACAAATCAAAGTGGTGTTTGAGATTTGTACGTTGAACCATCCAAAAAGGTTGTTCGCAACAAACTTAACTTCTAACTATTCAGTGCTCTACAAACGGCCATCCGCAGTTGGACTCCTTCAACAAATACAACAGTGGTTACAAGACCACATGCACTTGTTTTGTTCTCCATAGAGACTGAGAGTACCTTCATTTTGGAAAGCTTGTGTTCAAAACCGTGCTTCAGTTTGCAGACGG
>NW_027350889.1:0-386 GCF_012295235.1 Primulina huaijiensis
CATGGATCTTATGGGTCCTATGGAAGTCGAAAGCTTTGGAGGTAATAAGTATTCTTTTGTATGTGTTGATGATTTCTCACCGTTTTCATGGGTTAATTTCATTAGGGATAAATCAGACACTTTCGATGTGTTTAAACAGTTAGTCACAAGAATTACAAACTTCCATAACATAAAAGTGAGAAGGATCAGGACTGATCATGATCTCAAAAAGAAAACAACTGAAGATTATGTGGATGAGCTTCTGGAAATCCCAAAATCACTGGAAAATGCAGGTGTTGCCCCAGTTGTTACAACACCTAGCACAACATGTGACACTGAAGTCACTGAATCAGAGGAAGAAACATAAAGTGATGATGATGCAGTAGATGATGGACAGAATATTCCAA
>NW_027350890.1:0-386 GCF_012295235.1 Primulina huaijiensis
TTTTGGCTCTTGATATCCTTATTTAATTAAAATTTAATTTACACAACAAATCGAAATATTCATGTTATTAAATTTAATAATTAGCTTTGTAATTTAATTTTTCACAGAACAAATTTTCCCAGATATTTACTTTAAACATTTCTTTAAAGTTATTATTAATTACTTGCATACTTAGAAATACGTGATATTATCTTGTTTTTGTGTATTTTCACATTATTATTACTAATACTAATTATATATATAAAAAATCATTCTTCATTTGGTTGTTATAGATTAGCCATTTCTTTGGAACATTTCAATTAGTCTGAGGTTAATAGTTTATTGATATCTGAGAATTGTGCATATTCTACCTGGAAGTTTTTTCGTATCTAAAATGGATCGGAAAT
>NW_027350891.1:0-386 GCF_012295235.1 Primulina huaijiensis
AGAGAGAGAGAGGCGCAAACTTGTTCAAGCCTCATATCATATAGAATTAATACCATCGATTTGTATTTTTAAAGCCAATATGTATGACAGAAAGCTACCAATTAGCAGACATGTACTTACATCGTTCATCATCAATTTGGAGAAGATTAAAATGTAATATATAAGCATGCGTTTGTTCTTCAAAAATACATTAATTAGTTCGAGCCATTTGTAACTTGTAAGTGAGCGCAAGCATTAGTTAAGAAAGATCAGAGTCACAACTTATTTAGTTCCATGTTGGGATCAGCAGCTGCAAAAGAACCAGTCTTCACAATCTTGTAAAACTGTGTGCTATAAATACTTTTTCCCAAAACCTGAAAAAAAAAAAAAAAAAAAAAAAAAAAAAA
>NW_027350893.1:0-387 GCF_012295235.1 Primulina huaijiensis
TAGGGTGTACGGAAATACACATCTTAACAAAAAATTCGGTATTAAATACTCCAATTTCATAGAAAATACTTGCTACAAAACATTTGTGCATCCACAATTGCAAAGATAAGCAAACACGATCGGTATATTAATTGCAAACGAAATTAAGCTTACAAAGACAATACAAAAACATAAAAAATTTTGTATTAGTTGTGGTACATCGACATCGCAAAGTAATTTCTCCACATATCTCACGCATTAGAGGAATTGAAATTGTCAACAAAATCATCATCTGTTTGGGAAGGTGGGCTTAGCGTGTCATCTTCCATGTCCTCGACAAGATTGTCCGGCATATGAGATCGAATGAAATTGTGTAACAAAATGCAAGCCATAATGATTCTATTTTGA
>NW_027350894.1:0-387 GCF_012295235.1 Primulina huaijiensis
GCACCACCATCAGAAGTGAAAGGGAATCCATATTCAACCAAAATTCGAAAGAGATCTCCAAATTGCCCACGCAGATTTCCTGCAATTTCTTCCACAAACTCACAATTAATGTCTCCAGCTCTCCCTGAGAAAGCAGCCGAGCAACCATCCTCCTTACCCACTATGAAGCATGCTCCCAACAACTCAGCACGCTGCCCTACTCTCGTGAAATGAATGGTGGCCGTTCCATTTATTCTAGGAATTACAGGTTAGGTTGTGAGCGCCCGAAGCTTCTAGTCTATTGCGGCCCACCTTCAGCTTGTCATAGTTTCTCCAGAGTGAATGTCTTATTACGTAAAAATAATATTTATTTGAGTAGGTCTCTTGTGAGACGGTCTCACGAATCTT
>NW_027350895.1:0-387 GCF_012295235.1 Primulina huaijiensis
TGGAGGCAACCAAGGTCTTTCCCAAGCATATAACTTCTTCATGCAGGGTAGGGGGTATGGCCATGGAAACCACTTTTAAAGAAAATTTGCATTTTACCTAAATACCGATTTGTATTTTGGTTACTAGTTCATGGGAAATTACTCACTCGTGATAAACTTCATTTTGTGCTTGATAAATCTTGTTTGCTATGTAATGCAGCGGATGAATCGGTCCTCCACCTATACTTCGAGTGCGTTATATCTTAAAAAGTATTTGGAACAGCTTTCGCGATTGGCTGCACATGAAGAAAATGATCAAACAACATTATTGAAGGTTTTTTGGACTATGTATCGAGGTAATTTCACACTTACCAAAATGCGTATTGCGGCACTTTCAGCTACTGTTTA
>NW_027350896.1:0-387 GCF_012295235.1 Primulina huaijiensis
ACTTCTTTCTTCTTTGGATGCTGGAAAGCATGAATGGTGACAGAGTGAAATCCGATTCCACCATTTGTGGGCATCATCACGTAGTTTGTTCATCAAGTGCAGAAGCAACGAGAAGATATGTAGGCAATAACCATAGAAGGCGGCAACATATGCATCATTCTGAACTGTTGGAATCTAGTCATGATGGCAATCAATTCAACGGGTATCTTGCTGTGGAGAGGCTTCATTCCAACCTCAGAAAGGCCATCATTTTCTTTGTTCATTTGACTGCAAAGTTTCCACTGGTCGTCATTTTTCTTCTCATAATCTTTTATGCGATTCCTGCTAGTGCAGCCATCTTGGCTCTGTACATACTTATCACAGTTGTCTTTGCACTACCATCTTTCC
>NW_027350897.1:0-387 GCF_012295235.1 Primulina huaijiensis
TTTTATCTTGCTTGTAGATGCGTCTTTTGTTTGTTCCCAGTTCCACTTATCTTCCTCAATGAAGAACACATCTCTACTAACAATTAACTTCCCTGTTTGAGGTTGATACACCTTGTAGGCTTTAGAGGCAGAACTATAACCCACAAAGATGCCTGGTTCGGACCTTTTGTCTAGTTTATCCCGCTTGACCTGTGGAACGTGAGAGAAACAAATACAACCAAATACTCTAAGGAATTTGAGTGAAGGTTTATAACCATACCATGCCTCAAATGAAGTTTTATCCTTCAAAGCCTTGGAGGGCAATCTGTTTTGCAAAAAAACTGCTGTACATGCTGCTTCAGCCCAAAAATTTTTGGGTAACTCCTTCTCATGAAGCATACATCTGGT
>NW_027350898.1:0-387 GCF_012295235.1 Primulina huaijiensis
AACACATGCATTATTATTTATAAAAATAATAATGCAAATTATTATGTATTAGAAAAAATAATAAGGGAAGTCACGCCTACCAATGCAAATTATTTGAAAAAATAATAAGGCAAGTAGGCGTGACTTCCTTTTTTTTATATATAATTATGCAAATTATTAATGGAAGTCACGCCTACCAAATATTAATGCAAGTAGGCGTGACTTCCGTTTTTTATATGAGATAGTATATTTTTTCAAATAAATTATAAAACATGATATTTTATTTTAAAAAAAAACTATGTGATTTTATTCCTCATTTTTATTCCTCATTTTACAAATAATCTTTTATATTAAATATGAAATAAATATATACATAAACAAATAAATTTAAAATTATTATTATCGTAC
>NW_027350899.1:0-387 GCF_012295235.1 Primulina huaijiensis
TGGACCCACGGTTCCAATTTTCCTTCTTTAATTCTCGTTTTTGACGCATAACCAAACCACCCGAGCCAACTCATAATTTACTCGAGCCACGCCCGAGCTACCTCGAGCCAAACCCTAGCCAAACCACCTAGGCAAACTCTTGACTAAGCCCAGACCAAAGAACCAGCCCCGGCCTGCTAACAAACCTTCTGAAACTTGACCCAAGTTCTGCACTCTCCTAAAACTTACGCTAGAAGACTCCTAGCCATCCTAGGTCACCTCCAGCCGAGCCACCAACGAACCCACCTAACCTTGACCATCCCTGGACCAATCCGAGATCTTACTCAAGCCTAGCCCAGCCCTTGACCACGCGCACGAGCCGCCTGAAGCAAGCACAGGCTGCGCGCA
>NW_027350900.1:0-387 GCF_012295235.1 Primulina huaijiensis
CTGGTGAAAATTAAAATATACAAAATTATTAATATATTGTGAGATATGAAAAAGTAAAAATTTATGGTAAAAAGTAAAAAAAAAAATTTTTGACGAAAAAATGCATTCATTCAATAACAGATTGGTAAAGTAAAGGTACAGAGGAAGCTTTTAATCTTTGGAGGGACATCCACCTTCCAGAGGGCCTTCTAGTTGCCTTGTATTTTCCTTGATTCAAGATTCACATCCAAGTTCATAGCCACATGGTAGCTTGACTTCACCGTGTAAGCCCCATTCTTGCTGAAATGCCAAATTCGAGTTGTATCTGTACTAGTGGGATTTCCATGATTTCTTTAGTATCCTTGACCTCAAAGATAGATTCAATGATTTCGTGATCCCATTCTCGTG
>NW_027350901.1:0-388 GCF_012295235.1 Primulina huaijiensis
AAAAATCGATTGCTAAGATGCGAGAAGTAGAATTCAGTGGGGCGGTGTTGTTGAAGTGGGAGGACAATGAGCTGAACGAGCTGAGTATAGAGCAAGGGAGATACAGTGGGGCGATTGACAGTCTCATCGCTGAATATGGAGAAGTGTTTCAAGAACCCACCGAATTACCCCCTCGCCGACTACAAGATCATGTCATTAACATCAAAGAGGGGTGTGGTCCGGTATCAGTACGGCCATATCGATACGCCCATCACCAAAAAGATGAGATAGAACGAATGGTGCGAGATATGCTCAAATCAGGGGTTATACAACCTAGTGGCAGCCCGTACTCTAGCCCTGTCATTTTGGTCAAAAAGAAGGATGGCAGTTGGCGGTTTTGTGTGGATTA
>NW_027350902.1:0-388 GCF_012295235.1 Primulina huaijiensis
AAGTATTTGTTATCAAAGAACAACTTAAAACGGCACATGATAGACAATAGAGTTGGGCTGATTTAAAAAGAAGACCATTAGAATTTGTAGTGAGTGAAAAAGCTTATCTGAAAGTTTCCCCGATGAAGGAGTAGTCCGATTTCGTAAGGCTAGGAAATTAAATCCTAGATATGTTGGATCACTAGCATACAGACTAGCCCTACCGCCCAATATGGCGAGGAATCATAATGTCTTCAATGTTTCACAACTAAGAAAATATGTCTCTGATCCAAGCCGTGTTCATGAAGAAGGACCGCTACTAATCGAAGAGAACTTGAACGAATAATTAAGAAATGAAGAAGTTCCCATTAAAATTGTGGATACCAAAACCTAGTATTGAGACGAATGA
>NW_027350903.1:0-388 GCF_012295235.1 Primulina huaijiensis
CTTCTTCTTCAAGGTCACCATTGAGAAATGCATTCTTAACATCAAAATGATACAAAGGCCAATCTAAATTTTCTTTAATGAACAATAAAACTCGAACAGCGTTAAGTATAGCAACAAGAGCGAAATTTCTTCGTAATCAATACCATAAGATTGTGTATACCCTTTAGCCACAAGTCTTGCCTTCAACAGTTCTATATTTTCATCGGACTTATGTTTGATTGTGAAGATCCATTTGAATCCAACAGGTTTCTTTCCAACGGGGAGACCAGAGATGTGTCATGTATTGTTCTTTTCCAGTGCCTGATATCATCATAAACAGCAGCCTTCCAGTTTGAATGACTGAGAACCTCATCATTGTCCCTTGGAACCTAACTTTGGTCTATAGTGG
>NW_027350904.1:0-388 GCF_012295235.1 Primulina huaijiensis
TTCTGCACTTCTCCCCATACAGATAATGTCTCCAGATCTTCAGGGAAAATACCACTGCTGCTAGCTGAAGGTCATGAGTCGGATAGTTCTTCTCATGGACCTTCAACTGTCGGGACGCATAGGATATAACTATGTCGTGATGCATTAGAACTACGCCCAAACCGAGCTTCGAAACATCTGTGTAAATCACGAACTCTCCTTGCCCTGATGGCATAGCTAGAACTTATGATGTGGTCAATGCTGCTTGAGCCTGTCAAAGCTCTCTTGGCACTCATATCCCCAGATAAACTTGGCATTCTTCTTCGTCAGTGCGGTCATAGGCACCAAAATAAAAGAGAAGCCTTGAATAAACTTCCTGTAATAATCAGCCAATCCCAAGAAGCTACGG
>NW_027350905.1:0-388 GCF_012295235.1 Primulina huaijiensis
TATCATGTATTTATCAACTTTTGATAATGCATGATATATTAATAATATATACACATAATTTTATATCTATATATTAACATTAATATATTTACACATGCACATTTAATACATGCATAGGCATATTAATTTAAAATTAAATATTCATTATTTAATTAACTTACTAGTTAATTAATACTAGACCCTTCTATAACATTTTATGAGAATTTGTACATATTAGCAGTCACTACTAGTACCATCATTTAATCAGTAAATTTTAAATTCACTAAATAAATTATTTTGAATTCATTATAACCTCGATCGACGATCTGATAACGCCGATGTGTCAAGGATACAAGTCTTATTATTCATATAATGAAAATTGAAAATTTCGAAAATCAAAATTTTCACT
>NW_027350906.1:0-388 GCF_012295235.1 Primulina huaijiensis
AAGAGTTTTGGTGATCGACAAAATCAAGACAGCACTTCACTGTTTCAGGGAACTGCTGAATATTTTCTGTGTAACAGGTATCAGCTCAACTGCCCAACTTAGCAACCGTACTACTTCTCAACCGGCTAAAGCAAAAAGAGTTTAACTACTTAAACAAAGGAACTAAAGAAGCATGACTGCTTCAATTGCAGACCGCTGATAATTCAACCGTTTGAAGAAAAAGAAGCTCAAACTTTGATGAATTTCCCAAACCGACTGATTCGAAGATGTCATTAAAAGGGCTATTTATTGCTTACTTAATGAAAGACATTCTCTGATCGGTTCAGGACATTCAATGGTTTGCACCGCTTCAAAGTCAACTAGTTCCTACATCAGTCCCGAGAATGAT
>NW_027350907.1:0-388 GCF_012295235.1 Primulina huaijiensis
GTTGATGGGGAATTCAATGAGTTTTGCAAAGAACATAGCATAGCTAGACACAAAACTGTAAGGAAGACTCCACAACAGAATGGGATTGCAGAAAGAATGAATAGGACCATTCTTGAGAAGGTGCGATGTATGTTAACATTTGCAAACCTTGGTAAACAATTTTGGGGAGAGGCTGTGAATTCAGCAGTGTATTTGATAAATAGATGCCCATCAACAGCCTTGAACTTTAAAGCCCCAGAAGAAATATGGACAGGAAGGGCAGTTAGTTACAATAACTTGAGGATCTTTGGCTGCCCAGTATATGTTCATGTAAATGAAGGCAAATTGGAACCAAGATCCAAGAAGTGTAAATTTCTTGGATATTCAGAAGGTGTAAAGGGTTACAGAT
>NW_027350908.1:0-388 GCF_012295235.1 Primulina huaijiensis
GATATATATATATATATATATATATATACTCTGATAAAGAAAGTTACTTCACTACACAAATATATTCCTTTGTGGGTCAATAATAAAAGTCATGTGAATGTCAGTATCAATAATTAAAAGGTTACATGTATGTATCCGATGTAATGGGCAACTTCATACTTTTGATGAGACGTGACTTTAGTTCATGTACTTTCGGCCAAACCCTTCATACATACTTAATGTATCTTTTCAAATAAATATTGTTAGGTTTACGTAAAATTTCGGGTAGCCCGAGCTTTGTAGCTCGATTTAGTTCAAGCCATTAGCATGCGGATAGCCGGACCTGATTAAAAGTTAGCTAGTTAATTTGAATCGAGACTCGACTCAACTCGACTAGAAAGCACGATGG
>NW_027350909.1:0-388 GCF_012295235.1 Primulina huaijiensis
GAAGAAAAAGTGTTTCGACAAGAAACACATGCAGATTTGTCTGGTTTCTGTAGCCAGACAACTATATCTCATAATATGGTCCAAAAGATCAATATAGAAAATCCTATCCTACAATATATCAAGACATAAGGAAGTTGAAGGCATCAACCACTCTTCAATTTTCTCCAAAAGTAAGCATTGTAGTATATTTTCAGTTTATGTGTGTTGTGTTTCAGGCTATGATAAGTAGTTAAACAAGTTATCTCCTCCCATACATGAGGTTTTCTGTGTAATAATAAATATTATATCTGAATAAAATTACAAACCTATTGCCCTCTCATGTTAAATCTATTTAAAAATTAAAATTTAATCTACGTCTTAAGATAGGAAACGAAACAAGTTTATTCTA
>NW_027350910.1:0-388 GCF_012295235.1 Primulina huaijiensis
ATATGTTCCTCAATTTCAATTCAACTTACTCTCTGTAAGTACACTTACCACGGAGTCAAACCTGGTTGTGCAGTTTTACCATGATCACTTTGTTATTCAGGAAGCCAAATCCAGGAAGATGATTGGCAAGGGTGATTGCATTGGGGATTTGTACATCTTGGATATTCAGCAACTTGATGCAGACTCTATATCATTTGTCAATAAAGTCTCTGTACAGCTATGGCACCAACGATTTGGTCATCCATCTTCCAAAGTGTTGGATTCGTTACACAACAAGCTGGAGTATGATATACACAAGAAAGGTCCATCTTTCCCATGTCAGATCTGCCCACTTGCAAAACAAAAGAGGTTACCTTTTATCTCCAATAATCACATGTCTTCACATCCT
>NW_027350911.1:0-388 GCF_012295235.1 Primulina huaijiensis
AAGGATGGAAATATTCAGAAACAAGATTCAACTGCTCTGATACCAATTGAAGGATCGTGTGAACACCTGCGAAGATGCTTCAAACACAATATTCTCCATAATTTTCAATAACTCGTTTTCTAAAAATGTTTACACCGAAAAATAAAATCAAGTTTGATTATAAATCAAGAGAAAAACACTCGAAGTAATTCTTCGTTAAGAAAAACTGATATATTTTATATCATGTGCAACTGATAACTGAAAATAAATAGAATCAGTTCTGGCATATATCAGTTCAGTTTTGGTGAAAACTGAACTGACGGATGCTCTAACTGATCAAATCAATTTTCAAACAATAGTTAAACAGTTAAATACACAAGATATATTTATGGATGTTCGGAGACTTCAA
>NW_027350912.1:0-388 GCF_012295235.1 Primulina huaijiensis
ATTAGAATTCTTGACTTCAAACCCTGGTGGTTGTTGCATATACACTACTTCATTGAGATGGCCATGTAGAAATGCATTGTTGACATCCACTTGTTTAATTTTCCATTGCTGAGCAGCAGCAATGCTAAGGACTGTACGTATGGTTGTGGGTTTTACAACTGGACTGAAGGTTTCATGATAATCAAGCCCCGGAGTTTGAGAATATCCTTTGGCTACAAGACGAGCCTTGTAACGAGCAATAGAGCCGTCCGGATGTGTCTTAGTTTTAAAGACCCAACGACAACCAATAAGGGGTGTATCATTAGGAACATCAACCAAAGACCATGTTTGGTTGGCTAATAAGGCACGAAACTCAGATTCCATAGCTTGACACCATTGTGGATTCATG
>NW_027350913.1:0-1030 GCF_012295235.1 Primulina huaijiensis
GGATTAATAATCCTACGGAGGAAGGAGGTATTATTTTATCACACGGAATACCACCTAATCACTCATAGGAAGGATTGGGCTGGTTAAATAAAAATCGTACCAAACGCCGGATGAGGTGTGATAAAATAATCTATCACACCTAATCCGCCCAACCAAACGCTGCGTATGGGTTATAAGTGAAGTTGATTTATTAGAGTTAGTCTAAGGCTAACATGGGATAACATATAAAGTTTTATACGCTAGTACTAATTAAGCATTATTGATACGTAAGAATGCGACATTTGTTCCAATGAGGAAAATCCAAGGGTCTTAGGCTTCAACTTTCTTGCAATTGAGAAGATAATAGTTTAAGCATGTAATTGGTGCTAGAATGATTTTATTATTTAGGTAGAAGATCGTTATCGTATATTTTGGGTTTTATAGATTAACACTACTCGAATTTAAGATTTGTAACAACGTTATATTGGGATGTACTTCTAAATAGTTAATTTATGTAACTTTGGTGTGATAAGATAAAGATTCGATTCAAGGATCTTAGGATAATATTATTATGGGGTTGCGATAAAGTTTAACTTTTAAATGTTTTACCCAGGATAGAGGTCGATTAGAAAATTTTGGTGCTGAGATCTCCTAAATCGAACTGATGAATGCCAATACTTGGATTTGAAGCTTTAAGATCTCTTGAGTTCAATAAATTTAAGAAAGGATGCTGTTAAGATTTCAGTATTGGAATATAATAGGTCAATGAACATCTTGGGTATATTATAAGGAAAGTAAGATACGATAAGTTTGGACTGCCATTTCTAATATTGGGGATTGCGAAATAAAAAAAGAAGAAGTCAAAATTAGACGAGTAGAATAAAACTAAGTCATTATAAATCTTCTTAAGTTGTGATTCACAAACGAGGATTTTGACATGCAAAATAATTAGGATCGAGGAGACATAAGGACATCTTAAGATTTATTATTTTATCAGGGTAGCGCCGCGAAAGCGTGGACCATTGGGATACTAGAACTAAGTCTAAACTTT
>NW_027350914.1:0-388 GCF_012295235.1 Primulina huaijiensis
GAAATTTCATATTTATGATAGCAGATTAATTGTACTTGTTTTATATGAAGTGAGTGTTGAGTTACTAGGGCTCTCTGAGGGATATCAGATATGTGCAGATTGAAAGTTGATTAAATGAAGATTTCTATAACTTAATAAACTAGTATAAAAACTATGCTCTATGTTAACCTTGTTAGCATTCGATATATTAAAATCAATTCAATCTCCAAGGATTATTCTGTACTTGCAAAATGTGCCTTTGACTCTTTAAATGAATTTTTGGAAAAAAAATCTTATTTCTTTGTTAATTAAGAATATTATGAGATATATTATTCAGTTTTCCTGTTCTTCGCTATTCTCAAGCAGGAATAACACTAAAGAACAAACTATGATGCAAAAAAGTCTATTG
>NW_027350915.1:0-388 GCF_012295235.1 Primulina huaijiensis
TGCTCTTTTCATAATTTTAACTGTAGTTATTTTATTCAGCAGTGGATTGATTTTACAAAATGCATGTTTCAAATTTTAGGTATTTATGTAGGCATGGTTTCAGCTATTGTATTTAAAAAAAATATTCAGTAGAATTTTTAAATGAGCGAGACGTTTCAAAACGTGAGTGGGCAAGAACCCTAGTTTTTTTGTGTGTTATGCGTGAGTTTTGTGGGAGAAAAGGGACTTGGGAGTCAAGGCTTGGGTATAAATACTTGGTTAGACATTTAGGCACAATAATCCTAGTATAATAGGTTTATTAGTATGTAGGAAAAATATCTCATTTATGAAAGTTTTCAAAAATATTAACCGAGCCTCCAAAAAATCTTTATTTTAGTCAAAAATCGAT
>NW_027350916.1:0-388 GCF_012295235.1 Primulina huaijiensis
TTTGATAGCATGAAACAAGCCTTTATACTTTAACTCACCTCCAGAACGGCTCTGAGCCATAAGCCTCGTTTTTACCACATCAAAGGGACCTGTACATACAGGACCAGCGGTCCCTGCAAGAAATCCTGATATCATAGACTGCCAAGGCAGGAGCACCTTCCCGTCACCTTCATGTTTTCTCCACAGAATCCCATCAAAGGCATTCTTGGCTGTGAACATTGCAGCTTGGTTTGTTCCATTACGCATGATAGTTGGAGTGGCTCCCGCCCACAGACCAAGCAGGCCCTCTTCACGAATGATCATTCGAGCACAATTAACAGGGCCCTTGTACATTAGGAGCTCAGGACTCAAGCCTCTCTGCTGCTGCAGTCTTATTTTCACCACCTGC
>NW_027350917.1:0-389 GCF_012295235.1 Primulina huaijiensis
AATATTTGTAATGATAAGAAACCACAACAACTCACAACAAATATGAAACTATCAGTGAACAAAACAGTTTAAAGATTAGGACATAATCACTTCTTAACACATCTACAAATTGCAATTACAAAAACATAAATTGTAGTCTTCTTCATTTGAAACCTCAAATACTACCTAATACTTCTGAACACATTCAGTGTTGGTTTACAAAACATTGCCATGCCATCAACGCACGATAAGTCTTATCATCGCGTAAAAACAACAAACAAAAATTGGCTACCATAAATGTAATGATCCAAAAGGTCGATTAATTCAAGGAACAACACCAACTTACAAAAACCAACATTGATATCCTCGTCACTCATCATTCAACTAATGGACAAATCATTTTAAACCTT
>NW_027350918.1:0-389 GCF_012295235.1 Primulina huaijiensis
TTCTTAAATCTATCAATTCTATTCGTCTAAAGCATGTTTTCCATGCATCATATAGCAAGTACATAAATCTAACTTCAGTAAGAATACTACTTGTATGAAATAAGTCTGAGTGCGTGATTGCATAGAATCAATGGTCCAAAAGCCACATTACACATTGAAGTACATAGAATTACAAACATCATTATTCATAAGTTCCATCATGACAAGAATTCAGTAGGATCGTCATTTAAATACCATTCATGACTTCCGAGTTCTGATTTTAAACCAAGAGGGAACCTTCCATCACTGCTACGGCTTTTCCTCGAAGCAGCACTCGCTGATTCTTCTCATCAAGATGCAGATTAATTACGCCACTTCTTGGAGATGCCTAATTTAAACAGGTAAAGTTA
>NW_027350919.1:0-389 GCF_012295235.1 Primulina huaijiensis
GAGGGTTGAATAAACTCTCCCAACCTTTTTTTTCAACTGCTGAAAAAGTGTTTCAAACCTTTTGAGAAGACAGGAGATAATTTTTTTCAGATGATAAAGTGCAGTAAACTACTGTAAGTGTGAAAATAGTCCAGAACACTTGGGGTGGAAAAGTAGAGCAGTAGATAATAAAATAAAAAAAGGTTGTTTCTGAAAGTTCGAAAGATAATCTCTTCAACGTCTTCCCTTATTTTGTTACCTGGAAGTATAATTAAAATACTTTTATTATTACACTCTTATATAAACCCACTTCAGTTGGACTTATGTTTGTCTACCGAAAATTTTAATATTACAACTCAACACTTAATAAAGTATGGTTCTGGTAAAGACTCTTTCCATATATTACAAAT
>NW_027350920.1:0-944 GCF_012295235.1 Primulina huaijiensis
TCCCATTTCAATTTCGAATCGTAACAGTGCAAACAGAATCCAGAAATAACAGACAGAGCTTTTCAGATATTCAGATTTCAGAGTTTTCATACTGACACAGCGGAATCAAGAAATTCAAAGCACGGAAGAGAACATAAGATCGATCGAAATTTTAAAATAAAATATACTGATTTTTCGAAAATAAGGACACACCAACATGCATGTCACGTTATTTATATCAAGGTTTAAAATACAACAGAAATAAGTAACAAAAGCCCACTTACAATTTCTTGAACGAAGCTTCCTTGCAAAAAATTCGGCAGTACTTCGGCGTGATTCTAACAACTGTTGTCATTGATCGGGCAGTACTTTGACGCAATATTGTAACTCCGAAGTGCACGAACAAGACCTCTTTTTTCTTTCTTGATCTTGGCCGTGACTTGGGAAGGGTGAGGGGAGGTTGAAAATATGGAGAGTATGGTGAAGGGGTGAGGCCGAAAATATGAGAGCTTTTTGGGAGCTTTTTGATGTGCCCTTTGTCTAGCATAGACCCTTGTATTTATATGCAAATTTGTGTCCCTTTGGCTCCCCCTTGGCCGATTCCTTGGAGCTCAAGAATGGCAATAATGGTGTGATCATCCCCAAGAGCCACCTTGATCATTTCAATGGTCATTTCTTACACCATGAATTTGTCCTAACCCTTAGCTTAATCCCTTAGCTTCCTTTATGGGTTTACTTAAAAGTCTTTTCTTGCATATTTAATTTGTTCAAACCTTTAGCTTAACTTTTAGCTCCCTTTTTGGTCTTGTTAGGACAAGCTTGGTTGAGCATCTTCGAGCTGAAGGTTCGCGTCCTTGAGCTGGGGTTTCACTCCTCTCGTGAAAATTCTTCAATGGATATGGTTATTTGCAGCTTGGCATCCCGATGAACTATTCCCCGAGCGTAGAGGCTACTTTCTTGAGTTA
>NW_027350920.1:4806-8459 GCF_012295235.1 Primulina huaijiensis
ATTTAGAACAACCGCAGAGCCACGCTATTGCCTAAATGAAATATATGATTTAATAAGTTATTTGCGGGAAAGTAAAAGTTAGTTGCAGAAAGTAAAAGTTAGTTTCGATAAAAGTAAAAGTTAGATGCGGAAAGTAAAAATTAGTTGCGATAAAATAAAAGTTAGATGCGGAACGTAAAAGTTAGTTGCGATAAAGTAAATGTTAGATTGTTAGTTGTTAGTATTAAATCACAATATTTCATTTAGAACAACCGGCAGAGCCACGCTATCGTCTAAATGAAATATATGATATAATTATATATATAAATACATACATATATATATATATATATATTGAAACGTACCGTACTTTTAACTATTTAATATTTGCGGAAAAATTAAAAATTTTCTTGAATAAGAAATAACTCTCAAACTTCAATGAAACAATTGTTCATCCCAACGTAGTTGCATAAAAGCTCTCAAAATAAAGTTGCCAAAAGTATTTGTTTAAAATCTCCTAACCCATAAAATGAAATCAGAGTATGTTGAACATTCATAAAAACTTAAAACACGACGGTCCTCGGGTTTAGCCTCCCGGTCAGTCCAAGCCAGCTCCTTGATCACCACCCCTAGTCTCCTCGAACTCATTCTCACCTGCATCGATCAAGTCTAGTGAGTCTAAAGACTCAACACGTATAAACTGGAAGTAACGAGTAATACGTAATAAAACCACATGTAACTTTAAAATATAACGTACATATTGGAAACGTAAATCTGAACATGATAACGTAATCGTACTTGAGCGTGATCATAATAGCATAACATAGACGTGCCATAATCATAAAAACTTTCGTGAACATACTTGCATCTTACATACATGAGCATACTTATCATAATTTTGCGTAGAGGCATGTTTCAAGCAAGTGACCCATAACATAACCGCCTGATCAGACTAAACCACAGTACTGGCTGACAGGGACGAATCCACTGCCACATACATGAGATCCCCGTTCATGCTTTAACGGGTGGATTGGTCCTCGTTCATGCTTTAACGCTTTCCAATTCTGATCTAAACCCGTTAATGCTTTAATGGTGCGGAAAGGTCCTCGGCCACGTTCACCGACTTCCAAACTCATTCATAATTTGGTCACAAGACATTTAGCATACCTCAAAAACTTAAAATATTTTCTTTTGTACGTCAACATACTTACTTGGAGTTGAGGGATTCGTTAGATCTCGCTTGGGGCCACTGCTGCACACTAACATGAGTTCAAACACTTATCTTTCATAGTTTAGACGTGGGTACTTGTGCTCACCACCAAAGTAAATAAATAGCTTATGATATTCTAAATCACTCGGGACTTGACCTCGTTTAATCATCATACTAAACCATGAAATAGAACCCCAAAACAAATCTTATATTTTATATTCATAACCACAAAGCAAATCCTATACTGTATATTCATATTTTAAAAAAAAATTTTAAAATTTTTTTTTTTATTAAAGAGGGTACACAGACCCCGTGTAGGGGTCCGGGTAGGCTCTGGAAATTTGTATTTTTGAAGGAAAAAGGACACGGACTCCTTGTCGGGGTCCGGGTAGCCTCTGGACTTGGACATTCACGCAAATTCGCTATCTTATTCATTCATTCTCTCAATCGAAGCCTAAAGACCATGAACCAACACCTCGAGACTCATCCTAGGATGCTATTACATTGATTCAAACCCGTAAAAACACCCCAAACGTCTCCAAACATCGACAAGCAACTTCAATACAACAATGACTCGTAATTCGACATCGTTTCGCTTCCTACGACTTCTATTATATCCCAAGCCAATCCCGACCCAAACGAACCACCAAATAACACTTAAACTCATCCCATAACATATCTAAAAGCAGTAGCACAAGCCCGGAGGTGCCCAACGAAGCCTGCAACTCAAAAACTTCAAAACACGATGAACGTCATTTTCATAAGATCGCAAGTTTGAGCAGTCATACGAAAACAACCATAACTCACTCGTTTCTCATTAACAAATTACAAATTTTATATCAAATCGAAGGTATCAAAGAGTACTACGTTTTGTATGTTGAAAGTTTTCCCATAAACTCGACCAAAAAATCGCAGTTTTTAAAATGGCAGTAAAAACGTGATTTGTGATCCAAAAACCCTTTCAAACTTGATCCAAACATCATTGCTCAAACTTCCACACATCACACATGTATTTTTACGCATAAATAACAACACAACGCATAATATGATGAGATCGATGCATAAACGAAAGAATATACGTGCCTTTAAATCTTTTAACGTTACCGAAACGACGACACCGAAGCGGAGAAGACGTGAGGATTGATCCGGGACGATTGTGGCTCGATTTCTTACAACAAAACCCAACGAAAATTCGTTGGAAATAATCAGAGGAAGGGGGCGGCTGCAAGAACTCTTAGAACCCTAGGTTTTTTCTCACAAAAATTCTGAAATGAAAAATGAATAGGGGAAGTGTGTGTGTGTGTCGGCTGTGTGTGCGTGTGTTTAGGTAGATTAGGGAAATGATTTTTGCTTAATTATATAATTAACATGCAAATAAAAGGCTAATTAAATTGTTACTAAAATTTCTAGTTAAACAAAAAAATACTAATAAAATACTACTCTCTATTAACTTTACTAACTATCCCACAAAAAATTTAAAATACACAATTAAAAATCTTTAAAAGTTTTAAAATCTTAAAACCATCTAATAATTAAATTAGGCTTTAAAAATGCTAAACACACATAAATCATTTTAAAAAAAAATGCCCCAATCTTAACTTGAAATAAATTATCACGTTTTAAAATTACCAAAAATCGTCACCGGTCTTTTCCTCGATCCCGCCTCAAATAATCGCCTGAAACATGAAACTCGAAAAACATTTAACGTGCTACTCAATTTAAATTTAAATAAATAATTTAACAATTAAATAATTGCATGGGTTTTACGTGTACTGATTTTGGGCTCTACAGGAATAGTCAACTCTTGACCCATTTCCCAATCTTTAATCTTCATCTGCAATGATATGAGATCCATGTCCAACTGGTCATAACCTGCTTTGTCATTGAAGGCGATTGGACTGGTAGGATCATAGTTCTTGCGTNTCCAAAAATTCATCCTCTTCACTTTGACATAATAGATTTAGCTTTTCATGAGCTTACTTTTGATCAACACTAAAAACATCACTCATAATTAAGAAAATAAAAAATATATTGGAACTTAGAATTCTTATACACACTCACACTATATTTTATAATGGGATAGAATGATTCTCAAGCTAGCACAAGGCCTCTATTTATAGGCCAAATGAGAGAAAGGGTCAAAAATTTTATTAATGCCATGTAGTTGTAATAGTAGTCTTTGTCTCCTCCAACTTCAACTCCGTGTCTCTTCTTTCAATGCTTTGTTCAACGATTTTAATCGCCGAATTTGACTCTGCTCAAGACAGCAAACATGTGGGAAATTGTCTGTAAATGAATTTGGCCACTTGGTTCACCTCATTTGTTTAAATATTGAAATAGTTATGATTTGTTTACTATATGCTGGTCATGGTAAAAGTGAATTTGTCCTCTTTTTGATATTTTCATAATTTGATCATCCTAATGAACTTTTTAGGCAATCATGTCTTCTGCAAAGTTGTAGATA
>NW_027350921.1:0-389 GCF_012295235.1 Primulina huaijiensis
CTCAAGTTGAGGTAGCAAAAGAATCTGAGGCAAGGAGTTTGAAAAGGCTAGAGGAAGTCAATCTTGAATTGTCCGAAAGAAAGAATGCTCTAAAAGCTTCTCTGCAGAGGGCCGAGAATGCGACTGAAGGAAAATTGGGAGTCGAACAAGAGCTAAGAACTTGGAGGTCTGAGCACGAGCATAGGCGGAAAGCTGGAGAATCCATTTCAGCAGCAGGGAGCTTGGATAAAAGTTCGAGAGCAAGCTTTGAGGAGAAAAAAGAATCCAAGAATGCTATAAGCTCACCCGATTCTTCTACACACTGGAGGACAAGTCAAAGTTCATTTACGAGTAACACGGAGACGAATCCATCTCCAGAAATAAGAGTTACCAAGAAAAAGAAGAAATCA
>NW_027350922.1:0-389 GCF_012295235.1 Primulina huaijiensis
GAATAAACCACAAATTTATTAAAAATATATTTTTATGATAACTTTTAATTAATTAAAATCATTAGAGTGGTTAATTTTTATCTATAAAATATATCATATTTTTCTTCAAAATACTTCTCTCAAGATACTCATATTTTCAAAAATATGAAAACATAGTAACGTAGAAATTCAAATACAATATTTGATGCTAAAAATATCTTTAAATTTTTTTTTTGGGTACACTTAAAATTTTATATTATAAAAATAAATTCACACGATCACCCGCCTATCGTACGCAAAAATAATAATTACTAACATATAATTTACATATATATACCAAATGGCTTATGAAAGACATGTAATTCCAATAAATGATTAAAATAATAATCTTTTTTTTTTAAAAAAAAAAA
>NW_027350923.1:0-389 GCF_012295235.1 Primulina huaijiensis
AGGTGGCTAGCAACAGAAACAAGAGTCCTTGTCATGGTGGGTCTCCTCGGCTGTGGTATGCAACTGATGATGGAGCTTTGGTTTCAGGGGCTGGGGTCAAGTCCTTAGGTTCTAAGGGTTACGTAGGGTCCATAAGGCGTCTGGGTTGAGGTTGGATCATGGTTGTTTGAGCTTGGGTAAAGGAAAAACGAATTTGGCTCAAGGGTGTCTAGGAGGTGTTTTGGGGCTGTTTCTGCAGCTTGGTTGTAGCTTCGGTTTTGGAGCTTAGGGTCAAGTCCAGTGGGTCTTAATTGTCAAGGAGAGTGCTTAGGTGGGTTGGCTTGGGTTTGGCTCAAGGTGGCTCAGGCATGGCTAGAGTAAATTAGGAGATGGCTCGGTGTGTTCGATAA
>NW_027350924.1:0-389 GCF_012295235.1 Primulina huaijiensis
CACAAAAATCGGTAACCAACATGGGCTGGGCCAATCCATACCCAGTACATGATAGGGACCGTAACAAAAATCTTTCAGGGCCCAATGTTAACATGGGGACTGCTGGTCTAGGGGAGCAACGAATGAGAAACCCAATTTCGCAGCAATCCTACGGCAGTGGGCCTCGGGGCGTACCAGGGGGAAGTAGCGGGGGAGATCGCGGTGGAGTGGCAGCGAGGATACCACCATACCAAAAAAATCGAGATGGTAGGGTGGTATCTCACCAAGAATTCTTACACCGACGAGAGAAGGGATTGTGCTTTAAGTGTGGGGAACCTTACCACCCAATGCACAGATGTACCAATAAAAGCTTGAGGGTGACGATTCTAGCGGAGGAAGAAGGAGACGAA
>NW_027350925.1:0-389 GCF_012295235.1 Primulina huaijiensis
ACCAATATGCCCGAGAATCCGGTTTTAGCGCGAGAATGAGTAATAGCAAGAAAAGTAAGAAAACGAACGAAATTATATGGAAGAAATTTGTATGCTTTAAAGAAGGGCATACAGATGATATTCGATGGAGCAAACATACAAAAATTGATCAACCAAGAAAAGAAAGAGCCCGTGGTGAGACTAGAACCGGATGTTTGTCCAAGATTTCAATTGTGAAGGAACAAACAGGTCCAGGTTGGGTTGTCAGTACCTTCATTGAAAGTCATAATCATCCATTATCGACTCCGTCGAAGGTGCATTTGTTACGCTCGCATCGTGGTATTTCTGCATCAAAAAAAATGTTGAGTCAACAATTTGCAGAAGCCAATGTGCCAACTTGTCAACAAATG
>NW_027350926.1:0-389 GCF_012295235.1 Primulina huaijiensis
TCATTGGACCATTCGAAATTCTTGACAGAGTTGGGACACTTGCTTGTCGTGTAGCCGAGATTCATTGGACCATTAGAAATTCTTGACAGAGTTGGGACACTTGCTTGTCGTGTAGCTCTACCGCCGAATCTAGCTGGAATACACAATGTGTTCCACGTTTCGATCCTTATGAAGTATATGCAAAATCATTCGCATGTTTTGAGTTTTCTGTCGTTGCAGTTTACTCCAAATTTGTCATATGAATAAAGACCTATCCGAATTCTACACAAACAGGAGCGGAGACTTCGGAACAAAGTGACCAAGTTGGTCAAACCAGTGGCTGAATCAATCAGTGGAGGAGGCCCCTTGGGAGGCCGAAGCAGATATGAGAAGTCGCTACCCAGAGTTGT
>NW_027350927.1:0-389 GCF_012295235.1 Primulina huaijiensis
GAAAAATCAGAAAATTGCACCTTGGGCCCAAACAATTCAAGCCCACCAATCATCACGCTTCCCGAGACGATCCCGGGCAGTCGCCCCCGCTGCCCGAACGTTTCGGGAAGTGGCAGCTACCTGTGCGCGCAGGCGCGCACATGTGCGCGCGGCGCCGCGCGCAACGTGCGGACGCTCCGCACGCTGCGCCGCGCAGGGCTGCGCACAGCGTGCGGACGTTCCGCACGCTGCGCCGCTCTGCGCGCGCACGATGCGCGCGGTCTGCCCGGAACAGCTCCGGGCAGATCGCGAATTTTTTTTTTTTTTGTTTTTCCAAAAAAAAAATAATTTTATGGTGCATCAATTTTTTTGAAAATTTTCTTGTGTGGTTAGAAACAAATTATTCAATA
>NW_027350928.1:0-389 GCF_012295235.1 Primulina huaijiensis
GATTCGCGATGTTTTTGAGCCTGCTCAAATTAAAAATATTTGATTTGTATTCGAGTTTATCAAATTCGAGCCTAACTCGAACATGTTCAATATTTTTTTCGAGTTAAAATCGACGTCGAGCTTTAATTCGAACCGAATTCGAGCCAAAATTTTTAAAAAATTTGAACTTTGAATCGAGATCGAGCTCGAGCTCGAATATAGCTAATTCAAATCGAATATGAGTTTTCAAATTTTCGTCATATTCGATTCGATTCGGTTTGTTTAGACCCCTAGCCAAGACAAAAGGGATTAATTAGAGAAATATCATATCAAGTTGAATTAAACCCTATCAAAATTAATTAATGTGTATATTTTAAATTCTTGTCCAGAAAAAGGACAAATTCTGAAAA
>NW_027350929.1:0-389 GCF_012295235.1 Primulina huaijiensis
GAGCTTCCAGCGCCAGCTTAGGCTTCTCTTTCTCCTTCACTGGCTTTACCGTTCCACCAGATGATATTGATGATTTGAAGTCATTCAGCGATGATGAAACACGTAAGTCCTTTAATTTTAAATATGAGTACAAGTGATAATTATAAAGAAATGTTAATGCACATTACATGGTCATAAAATATATAATCCGCAAACATATCGTGTTGATGATCACATAAATGTGCACAAAAAACGTATGTTGTCAACCAACTGTGTCAATTTCTGTGCACACTGATAAGGTGTCACTCATTAATTGGATGTGATGAAACATATCAAATTATATATCCAATATTTGTATCATTTCATTAATGGACACAGAAGTTAACACGGTTGTTGAACAATATAACAAA
>NW_027350930.1:0-389 GCF_012295235.1 Primulina huaijiensis
TTGTATCATAATGTGTTGACATACTTGGGAAATATATTATGCTACTTAGTACATACCATGTTCAGGTTATTGGAAAAGCTCTGGTCCTTGACGAAATAATTAATTATATCCAGTCACTACAGCATCAAGTCGAGGTAGCTCTTATCTTTCCATTTGGGTGTTTATTGTTTTGTACGTTATTTAGATATATGATGTAATTCTGATCTTTTCAATGGATGATAGTTTTTGTCGATGAAGCTGGAGGCTGTTAATTCAGGACTTAACCACACAGCAAAAGGGTTTCCCTCGGAATATGTAAGCTTCACCGCATCTACCAATCATTTGGATCTGGTTAAATATTTTAGTAAGTAAATTTACCTATATCCAGAATGATTATAGGAAAATGAAGG
>NW_027350931.1:0-389 GCF_012295235.1 Primulina huaijiensis
ACAAAAAAGATATGATATATGATTTTTAGAATATCGTGAGTGAGAAGGTCTTAGAGGGAGCCCGTTTATGGGAGAAGGTCCCAGAAGGAACCCAACGATTGTATTTTTTTTTACGTCGGTGCCTAGTGCCCGTCCCCATGCGCAATGATGAACTAAGACTGATCAGTCGATCAGAGGATACAACTAGTCATTTTCAAGTATCAAACTTCACCCAAAAAGATAAATGATGGAAAGCTTTATGATGTGACGATTTATGATTAAATATGCTCACAAACTTATGCTAACTTATTTTGAATAAAAGTATGAATTTTAATGCATGTGTTTGTATATGTATTATTTGTTAAACATGTTTAGAACGTGCTGAGTCATTAGACTCACTAGGTTTGAAT
>NW_027350932.1:0-390 GCF_012295235.1 Primulina huaijiensis
ATTTCATTTAAGGAAGGGAGGAATTGTAAGGTCCAAAATGCGATAACGTAATCCAACTACATGCAAATCTAGAAAAAATGGAGAATCCTTAATTAAATCATTTTAATTGCATTAATTATATGTGATATACATGTTTACATATTAAAAATATGATTTTCTATCAGAATGCATAAAACTTCGATTCTGAGGTTCACTTCGTCCTTCTGGAAGAGTCTGCATTCAGCTAGGGGAACGAAGTGGTTGTCTAGTACAGTGTTTCATCATCAGACCGATGGTAAGTCTAAAAGGGTGATTCAGATTCTGGAGGATCTACTCCGAGTTTGTGTGATCGATTTCCAAGGCGGATGGGAACCGAAGTTACCTCTAGTGGAGTTCACCTATAACAATAGT
>NW_027350933.1:0-390 GCF_012295235.1 Primulina huaijiensis
TATTTATTGGTTATGTCATTGTGTTACGTATCAATTCTTAAAGTTATTTCTTAATGACGAAGATATTTAAATAGCTATTTCTTGAATTTACTTGTCACCTCTTTACTATCTTCTTAGTACTTATAATTAACTGCAGTTATACTCTCTGATTGTATTTGTACTGCAACTGAGCCTTCTGGTTTCTTTCCCCTTGTGCACAGTTTGTTTTGGATAACAACGAAGATCTTAGAGTAAACTCATTCGGTTTCTTTCAGTTTGACATCTTTACTTGTGCTAATAGCCAGTCTTCTTGAAATGTTGGAGTAGTTAAGCGATGCTGTCGTCTATATGCAGATCCATCAATATTTATTTATTTTCTTTCATTTGTAACCTAGGAGAATGCTAACTTTC
>NW_027350934.1:0-390 GCF_012295235.1 Primulina huaijiensis
TCATTGACCATCAACATCAAGACCGTGCTATGGAATTTCTGCAGGGACTTCATGACAGTTTCTCGGCTGTTCGAAGCCAAATTCTCCTAATGGAACCATTTCCTTCTATTCAGCGTATATATAATCTTGTACGCCAAGAGAAGAAGCAACAAGAAATCAATATCCGGACAATTCCCAACATCGACTCCGCTGCACTTCAAGCATACAAAGCAGCGCCTCGACCTTTTGGAAAACGTCCGCGCCCTTTCTGTGATCATTGCAATAAACACGGCCACACACTCGCCACATGCTACCAACTCCATGGATTTCCCGACAGACAAGGAAAAAAATCAGTCCCGTCACCAACCACTACCGTTGCCCCTCCTACTCAATTGACGCCTGACCAATACA
>NW_027350935.1:0-430 GCF_012295235.1 Primulina huaijiensis
GTTGGGAATCTATTTCCTTACAATGAATCTCGTCCACCCAACAATTGTTTTTTTCATTATAATTTTCAACCACTCATGAAACATAACGTTGTGTTCGATTTCTTGTAGAAATGGAATCTGGATCTGGATCAACAAATTTATCATTTCTGGGTAGCTGCGAGTATAAAGATGACCTCTATATGATTTTAATTTCTGATGGCTTCAGTGTAATGGAGCTGTTTCTCAATCTTGGAAGAAAATGTGAGGAAATTTCTCCACAAAATGTGACCTTGCAGTATCTAGCCCCTCATATGAAGAAGTATGTGACGTTGAATGAAGATGATGACGTCCGTATTATGACTCATCTACATGTCTCTATGAAACATACTATAATTACTATGAAGGAAATAATCAAAGAACCAATGGGATCCCACGATGTCGAGAGGTAATA
>NW_027350936.1:0-390 GCF_012295235.1 Primulina huaijiensis
GGGAAATTTTTTATTTCAATGTTGGAATGAGTGTTTTTTTTTTTTACATGGGTTTCAATTTGAATGGATTATATCACCTCGTCCAACTGGTGATAGCTGGTGGAACGACTTCAAAATAACCTAGAGTAGACGTTAGATTATGGGGAAGTTGTCAGAAAAGTGGAAATAAATCGTGCTAAATGGGGAAGAAAAGTTGAAGTAATTGATTGATTTTCATGAGATAATGGAACACGTTCTATGGGGATAATAATTCTCAATTTGGTCTTCAATCTTTTAGACAATTCTTAATCAAGTGTTTTTTTTTAGTATCCTGAAATATAGCCCTTTTTGTTTTAGACATCTGACCCAATTTGGTGTGAATTCCCTTTTTACCCTTCATTTATTTTTTAT
>NW_027350937.1:0-390 GCF_012295235.1 Primulina huaijiensis
GCAGAATATTCTTTTTAGCTTTAAATGACGCTAAACTAATATTTAAGCGACTACGCTAAATTTTAGGTTCAGCAGATAATACATCCAATTCGCACAATTTCGGAACCTAAAACAATAACCCAATAATTAATTACTAATGATACAATATTTGAGTCGAAATTGAATCAAATTCACATACACAACAATTCGCACCGAGGCAGCTTGTAATCCGAACAACAGTGGATAAAATCGAGCCTAAAACTAAGCTAGTCGGAAACAGGCGGCAGCGTACGGTTGTGCAGGGGCGGAGTTCAGCCGGAAAACAACAGTGGGCGGCGGCAGGGACTGAACTCGTCGGAAAATGAGTTCACTAACTGCGAAAAACAGCATAAGCTCAACTATAAGCAAACT
>NW_027350938.1:0-390 GCF_012295235.1 Primulina huaijiensis
TTAAATAATAATATTCATTTATTAATTATTATTTAAATCTTACAACTTTACAATTTATCAAGGGATCATTAATGGGGTTAATTAATTTAGTAAAAATGTATAATTTTGGTCATTTATTTTATCTACTATTTGCGTCTTTGGTTTTTATATTGTCAAATTTGAGTTTTAGTCTTACACCATTCAAATTTTTGGAAATTTTTGTTATTTTTCGTCAAAAGTTTTTATGTGATACTCCACACATCAGCGTTATGACAACACCATGCAATCGCTACTTCGAAAAAAAACTAAAATTACAACAACAACAAAAAAATAACAAATTAAAACTGAAATGTGACAAAATAAAATATCAAAATGACAAATAGTCAAAATATAAGACCAAAAACACAATTT
>NW_027350939.1:0-390 GCF_012295235.1 Primulina huaijiensis
AATTATATTGAAGCACATCATTGATCATCGGAGTTTGATTTGAGCGTCAGAAGAGATACGTACGCCAGAGCACACCTCCCTCTCTAACTTTCTATTCTTGATTTCAGGCGTATTGTTCTACTTTCGGTTCCATTTTCGTAAAGCTTTTGACAATGTTCTTTCTTTTACCGTTTAGCTATTAAGATAAATCTTTAATTACTGTTTTATAATATTTTTGCCCAAAAAAACCAAAATTCAAAAACTAAAATAGTCTTCAAACATATATAGTGGTAGTACAACAAGAAAAGGCCTAAATTCATATATAACTACACGAAATTTCGGGAACGTACAAACTCAACATTTAAACTTCCAATAGTAAATGCATTATAAGCATCATATATATTATATTTG
>NW_027350940.1:0-390 GCF_012295235.1 Primulina huaijiensis
AATTATTGAGTCTCACTGTACGATCAGTTTCCCGTCTATAAATAGAAGATCAGTGAAGACCAAGATATACAAGTGCAGAAAAACAAGAGAGGGCACGCTTAATTCATATTAGCTTATAGAGAAGCAATCATCCCACGCGAACACTTCAACATGTTATCAGCTTAGTTTAGAAGCCCTATTTCCCTCAGTGTGTGAGAACACCTTCGTGTGATTTTCATTGTTCAGTTCTCACACACGCACACACATTCACTCACATAAATCAAAGAGTTGAGCCTATTGAATAGCTGAGTGAGTCTTGCACAAAGACAATAAACTTATGTATGTAGTCTTGGACACACAGACGGCAAACAAGTGTTGGCTGAAAGGTGCTGCCTTAAGTCTAGACTAGGA
>NW_027350941.1:0-390 GCF_012295235.1 Primulina huaijiensis
ACTGCAGGCTGAGAAACAGCATCATCCATTTCCCTTGTTAAGGAATTATTTTGCACATCTTGTCGCACAGGAGAACTACTCGATTCGATCGGAGACAATACAAGTTCATACCGTCCAGAAGGAGTTGAAAAGGTGAGAAGCCGCACAGAGGCAGAAGAATCCACCATATGTTGTGAAGCATTAGGGTTTGCATCCCCATTATTCTGCTGTGAAGGTGACATTCCGTCACGTCGACCAATCGAAGGCCAAAGCAAAAATGGTATAGACATAATTGGTGGTTCATTTCCATAATTTGATCTATAAGAAGAGTGAGTATCTGCCAAATATATAGTAGGAGGGGGGTAGCGCAAGTATCCAGGGGAAGTTGCAAGCGTCATTGAAGGGTCTGAT
>NW_027350942.1:0-390 GCF_012295235.1 Primulina huaijiensis
CAGAGGCTTGAACTCCATAGTCTTTAAGTTGTTGTTGCATCCACAGTATTTGAGAGCAGCTGCTTCTAGCAGCAAGGTATTCTGCTTGTGCAGTAGATGTAGCTATGAAAGTCTGCTTTTTCTGAACCAGTAGATCAACCTATCACCAAGAAATTGACAAAAACCACTTTTGCTTTTCCTATTCAGTTTGCAACCTGCATAGTCAGCATCTGAATATCCGATAAGATTGAAACCAGAATCATTGGGATACCATAAGCCGACATTTTGAGTACCCTTTAAGTATTTCAGAATATGTTTAGCAGCAATATAATGTGATTGATTAGGGTTAGATTGAAATCTTGCACGAATACAAATAGCAAACATAATATCAGGTCTACTGGCAGTAAGATA
>NW_027350943.1:0-390 GCF_012295235.1 Primulina huaijiensis
TTGATATTGAATAATTTGTTTCTAACCACACAAGAAAATTTTTTTTCAGAAATTTGTAGCACCATAAAAATTATTATTTTTCCAGAATAAAAAAAAAAATTTGTTTTCGGATCTGCCCGGAACTGTTTTGAGCAGACCGCGCGAGCAGCGTGCGCGCAGAGCGTCCGCGCAGCGTGCCCGCGGCGCGCGCGCAGGAGCTGCGTGGAGCGTCCGCGCAGCGGGCGCGCGGCCTGCGCTCAACGTGCACGCGGCCAGCGAGCCGCGCGCGCACGGCTGTGCGCACAGGCGCGCACAGCGTGCCTATGACTGCCCGAAACGTTCGGGCAGTGTGCGGGCAGCGCGGATGGCCGCCCGGGAGTGTCTCGGGAACTGTGCTGGATTATTGGGCCT
>NW_027350944.1:0-499 GCF_012295235.1 Primulina huaijiensis
TTTATTTTGGGGTTGCCTAGGACAAAGAAGGGGAGGGATTCAATAATTGTTGTTGTTGATAGATTCTCTAAAATGGCAAATTTTATAGCTTGTCATAAAATTGATGATGCTTCAAACATTGCGGATTTGTTTTTTAAAGAAGTCGTTAGGTTGCATGGCATGCCCAGGACTATTGTGTCAGATCGTGATGTTAAGTTCTTGAGTTACTTTTGGAAAACATTGTGGGCTAAAGGGTGCACAAGCTTTGTATTTGGCTATCAAACAATCAAGTTCAAACTCGTGAACAAATGCGATCGACCCACGTGGACTGCGTAGACAAGCAAGTTGAAGATAGATATATTTTTTTTTTGACTGTGTGAGACACTTCTATATGTCTCACAAAAAGGAATAGAACAAAATAAAAAAAAAATATTGGCAAATTTTCGGATTTTTGGTAATCTTTTTTTTTTCCTGCTCTGAAAATTCAGAGAAAAAAATAAGACACGAAGTTTCGTGTATC
>NW_027350945.1:0-390 GCF_012295235.1 Primulina huaijiensis
TGGCGGCTTTTACTGGGGAATCTACAAAAACTTTGAGAGTGTTGCTAGCAAATGTTACTGTAGGGACTCGATCCTCGCTGTCAGCTTTTTTCATGGTCAATTACAGTGATAGCTTCCATGCTTTGTTAGGAAAAGATTGGATTCATACCAATCATTGTGTGCCATCGTCCATGCACCAATTATTGTTAATATGGAATGAGGATGAGGTTGAAGTGGTACAGACTGATTCACAGCCGTATCAATCTAATTCCAATGTCGTGGAAGCTATATATTATGATGGAAATTTTGGCCCGATTAAGTTTCGTAACTATAAGGTGCATGGACAACCAGGAGCAGTGTACATGAACACTCAAAAGGTTAAAGAAGCAGTTGAGAAGGTTCTCAAACCTA
>NW_027350946.1:0-390 GCF_012295235.1 Primulina huaijiensis
CATTAACATCAATCTCATGCTCACCTGCATCGATCACACTTAGTGAGCCTATTGACACAGCAAACTTTAATCATGATAACAAGTAATACATATACATTTACAAGCAACGGTGAAAATAATTTTATTTAAAATAGCTTTCCATGAACATAAACTTTAACTTTTCATTTCAACATATCATATCATATTTCCTTTCATCATATACGTATATATTTTCCTTTTATTGAAATCAGATTCTCAATTGTGACATTAGTATTAGCTTAAGGACGATGGATTTATCTACGTATTGCCACAGTACCTGGCGGTGGGGACATCAGCGACACTCTCACCCGTCAACTGAGCTTTGGGCTTACATATCATTGTATCATCGTATTAGTCACAATCAATTCACCT
>NW_027350947.1:0-390 GCF_012295235.1 Primulina huaijiensis
TTCTTCCAATCCGCCATCCACAAAAGAAGAAGCCATTCTCCAAGCCAAGACTTCACTTATATACGTCCACCTTAGAGAAACCCCTCAACAACCCGAAACGCGCAGGAAAGCTCAAGAAATTAAAGCAACCAAGATTCCGCGTTGAAATTCCGATAATTGATGACTCACCCGCGTCTCTCTCTCAATTGGCTGTTGAGATCTTTGGAAAGATGCCCATTAAATGAAAAAGCCTACAAATCAGAAGTCTAATTTTATGGCCCAACCAGAGCTTAACCGAAGCTGCCATTAACGCCTTTGATTCTCGCTAACCTGGCACTTTTGTCCAAAACGTTGAGATTTCATCAGTTCTTGACGAGGATGTCCGAACTGTGAATTCGGCTGATGTAGCTG
>NW_027350948.1:0-390 GCF_012295235.1 Primulina huaijiensis
AAAAAATGTTTATCAGCATTGTCTAATAACGAGCAGAAGTTCTCCAAAGTATAAAACATGTAGATGATGCATTAATTATTTTTTTGACTTTTTTGGCGTAAACCTATTGTCGTAATGATGTTTAACGGACCACACAAAATGATCAACTCTATAAATGGAATTCTATATCACATAAATATAATCCAAATAAAATTTTATCCAAAAATATTCCTTAAAATAAAGTTGAAGATCAAACAGCTCAATAACTTTCTTCACATATTAATTGCATGTTAATGAATTGAGAGAGAATATCTACTTTATAAATAATTATTGATTAGATTTTAGAGTAGGTTTATTGTGAGACGGTCTCACGAATTTTTATATGTGAGATGAATGAATTCTATCGATATT
>NW_027350949.1:0-391 GCF_012295235.1 Primulina huaijiensis
ATAATAATTAAATTAGATTGAGCCTTAATTTTTGATCTAAATAATAATTGTCTCTTAACTCATCAAATATATATATACATCATTAGATAACTAAAACAAAACTTGCTGACTTTTTTATTTTTTATTTTTTTTATTATTGTTAAAGCATAAATAAGGCCATTCGTATATACATGATGTATATACATTTTCATTCTGGTGCAAGAAGTTCAGTGTGTATTTTCATATCTATTACTATATTAATGAAGAAGTGATCATTGGGTGATTAATTTTTGTATTAATATTAAAAATTTATTTCCCGTCTTAAAACAAAAAAGTTAATGATTAATTGTTAAAAAATATTTAAAATAACACATCATTTAAAATTTTATTTTATTTATTTTTAATATATATT
>NW_027350950.1:0-391 GCF_012295235.1 Primulina huaijiensis
TCCCAGGTAGCTTCTTCAATGCCATGACGACTCCACTGAACTTTCGCCAGCGGAATAGTCTTCTTTCTGAGTTGCTTTGCTTTACGATCAAGAATCTAGATCACTTTTTCAAAATAACTCAGAGTTTCATCCAGTTCTGTCTCGTCTGGCTGAAGAATATGAGATGCATCAGGAAGATATTTCCTTAATAAAGATACATGAAAGACATCATGTATTCAAGATAAATACAGAGGTAGGGCGAGTCGATAGGCACGATCACCTATCTTCTCAAGAATCTCGTACGACCCAATATATCGTGGAGACAACTTTCCTTTCTCGCCAAATCTGACAACGCCTCTGACAGGATAAATCTTCAGAAATACTCTGTCTCCTGCCTCAAATACCAACGGTC
>NW_027350951.1:0-391 GCF_012295235.1 Primulina huaijiensis
CTTTTAAACTTTTGGGCTTAAACATGCCTTTTTAACCTTTTAATTACTTGAATTAAAGGCCCATTAACTAAATTATTATCTATATAATTAACACGGATTATTCCCTAAGCTCACAACTTAACCTAATAACCCTCCACTCAGCCGCCCACCCCCTCCAATTGGCCAACCTCTTCGTAAGTGCAGCAGAAAAGATTGCGGTGATTCTTTTTCCTCCAAGCTCAAATTCCTTCCACGTCCGGTGTTCCTCCGAGCGTTCGTGCAGCAAGCATCATAAGGCACGCATTGTATTACTTATTTACGCATCACACACGTTTTATATGCTGGTGGTTGTATTTACGCATGAAATGTTTCGATCTATCCTAGTACATGAAGAACCTTTCGATTTTCCATG
>NW_027350952.1:0-391 GCF_012295235.1 Primulina huaijiensis
CTATATACGTTACACCAATGTAAAATGGAGCCTATTACATATGTTCATATATAATTTGAAATGCAATATCTCAAAATAATTTAATAGTGTAGGTCGGGGTATATTATGTTTAACATAGACTATAAATTTTTTTGTGTGTATCATATTTAAAGGTTGTCCCAAATGTTATAACACTTAGTAACAACACGCATCGGAATAATATAATACACAAATAAATAATTTCAACCAAAATAACTCAAAATCAATTATTCACAAGTATAAATACTTGCGCGGTCCGGTCCCTATGGCAAAATGATAACTAGAAAACCAATTTCCGTTTACAAAAATCAACACTAGTGGTTTTAAAGAAAAACCCGTCTCACTAAATTTTCTCGTAAGACGATCTGAAAAG
>NW_027350953.1:0-391 GCF_012295235.1 Primulina huaijiensis
AATGCAAAACAACGAGTGAATTATGAGCATATGGTGACTAATCCTCCCCAGCGGCCTGGAGAGTTTAAACATGGAGCCATACATGTAAGTATAATGCATTTAACCATAATACTAAAACTTGTTGGTCTTTCCAAAATGTTTTGCGGGGGAAAAAAATATTGGATTCCTTGGGAGTGACCTAAAAGGCTAGATTTTTATTGTTAAATTGTCATATAAAAACAAATAAAATCAACATTCTTCCAAGTGAGTGACATATTTGGGCCAAGAAACTATGTTAGTGCTCATTCATGCAGAGCAAGGGGAGTCGGCTCTGCCCCGGGGAGTTAATTCACCAGAATCAGGAGAGTCATGTGCACATGGGGGAGTTATCTCGTTTTGGACCAAATTGTTT
>NW_027350954.1:0-391 GCF_012295235.1 Primulina huaijiensis
AAACATTTCAAATGATTAGGTTGATGAGTGAATTTAAAACTAAAGCAAAAAAATGTAGTTAGCTAATATAAGGGGTTTCAAATCATTCAAGCAAATGAATACAATAGATTTGAGGTATGGATTTGAAATCAAATCAACTCAAATATTTCAATCTTAGATTGCTCTTGAATTAATTCATATTGGGTGGATTTCTAACACATCCATTGTTACTCCATACATATATATATATACACACACAACCGTGTCAACTCTGTACTCACCAATGAAGCGACACTCACCTATTGGATGTATAATTTGGACATAATATGTGAGTATCATCTCATTGGTCTGCACAGAAATGTGCACGGTTGATGCACAAACAAAACTATATATATATATATATATGAAGGGT
>NW_027350955.1:0-391 GCF_012295235.1 Primulina huaijiensis
ATATAATTCATTATTTACAACAGCGATCAATGGTGGCGCTTCTGAAGTAGCAGGTGGCTCATCTCCTTCCACAGCCGTGCTTACGGGGGACATGTTAGGGATTTCGGTCCAAATCCCGGTTTCCAAATTATATTTCTCCCCGCAAGTGAGAGGCTTTGAACCTGCTCTTTCAATCCCTCCAATCACAAAAAAATTATTGTCCATAAACACCCCTGAACACATTTTTCTTGGTTTGTTCATTCTTGGAAGTGTAGTCCAAGTTCCCAATTCTGAATTATATAACTCCGCGGAATCTAGGATGTTTCCTAGTGAATCGCAACCACCAGCTAATATCGCGATCTCCCCAAGGCTTGCAGATCCAAACAAACATCTAGGTGCATTCATACGCATT
>NW_027350956.1:0-391 GCF_012295235.1 Primulina huaijiensis
TGGAGATGCTCTGTACTGTACAATTTAGGAGGTCTGTATTTGGATTTTTTTTATAGTAATTTTGACAATGAAAATATAATATAATATCAAACACATCGATATCTTTAAATTGTTTATAATAAGTTCATTTAAATATATTAACATCTTATTTTCAAAATAAGATCAAACATATGTTCATAAAACAGTTTATAATACGTAAAAAAATTATAATTTACTTTAAATAAATTTAGTCAAACATCGTCTAATTGTGATTACAGTTTGCTTCTGTCTTTTTCTTTTCTGTTTTTCAAGTAATTCACTTATTTGGATATGTGTAAATAAAGCAATTAAATGAACTAATGTTGTCTTTGGATTTAAAATACAAATATATTTAAATATATTTTTGTTATTT
>NW_027350957.1:0-391 GCF_012295235.1 Primulina huaijiensis
CTTGATGGAAAAGAATATGGAGCATGATAGCTTAATAATGAAATAGGTATGCTAATCTAAATGGGTAAATATTTTCCTTTTGCAGAAGGAGGGTATATTTGGAATTTAGAAGTTCGGATGTAATAATTTGAAGTCGCATTTAAGCCTACCTTTCCTCAATGAGAGTTTAAATGTAATTTATGTTAAATGTAAATTTCCCTTATTTCAGTCGATATTTCACATTGCTTTGACATTAGTAGTATCTTTGACCTTTTGCAAGCAGCTCCGACCGACCTTCCAAAAGTTCCATAAAATTGATGCTTTTATTTTCAAATATGTTCTTCATCTGATAAAAGAGTGTTTAGTCGATTTGGTTCCCTATCTTTCTCTTGTCATCAAAATACCATCCTCT
>NW_027350958.1:0-391 GCF_012295235.1 Primulina huaijiensis
TGCCCCTCCTGTTTGCATACGAAGCATCTGAAGGTGCCCCACATGAATTTGCCATAGTAATATTTGTTGCACTGCTTGCATGGCAGTCCTCTCTCCGGCCTAGGAGCTCTTGGTGCCTGAGGTGGCCGCTGCTGTCCTAGCCTCCTATACTGTCCCTGGGGCTTCTGCTGCCCCTGCTGCCTCGGTGGCCCCGTATACTGCTTTTTCTGCGGGTGAGAACTGGACTTGGCCTGATGCCGCTTCCTCTGCTTCTCGAAGTCTATGTCTCGCAGAGCCTGCTCCGCCTGAAAAGCGCAGGCGGTGACCTCATCATAACACGCCGGCCTCATCAGCATAACATCTCGGAGAAGGGTGGGTCTCAGTCCGTCCATGAAATGCCTCAGCTTCTGGG
>NW_027350959.1:0-391 GCF_012295235.1 Primulina huaijiensis
AATTATTACTGTTATATATACATTTATGCCTACTTATTTATGTATATACACGAATTCTAACACAGAGCCGACCGACAGGGTTTAAAACCGGTCTATTACCATCCTTACTTGTTGTTAGATCGGGTTGAGCAATATTACTATTCAAAAATTGCTCAACCCGAACTCGAGCCAACCCGAACCCGGATCAACACGATCAACCCAATTAACCCGATTGAGATTTTTTTTAATTTTTTTAAAGAAAATTAAATAACATTCAAAAAAATTAATATTTTAATTTAAACTCATCATAACAAAATTTTTCTCATATATATGATTTAAATTTGAAAGTGTAATTGTAGAAAAATATAATATATTTACTAAATCAAATAAACAATTGTTTAAAAAATAAAAA
>NW_027350960.1:0-391 GCF_012295235.1 Primulina huaijiensis
GCTTTAATGTAGGTAAACCCAATTTTTCCACCATCTCAATACTAGTCACATTAGTACAACTCTCCCCATCTATGATTACATAGCAAACCTTTTGAAATACAAAACACCTAGTGTGGAACAAGTTCTTCCTTTGGTTAGTATCCTGCTCCTTGACTTGGGCACTCATGATACGCCTAGTCAGTAGTGCTTCACCTACAACTGCCTCATACCCCTCATCAGGATCCTCTAACTCAGGAATCTCATCATCATCACCCTCACTTTGAGACTCATACTCAACATAGCCATTCAATATCATTACCCTATTATTAGGACATTGGCTAGCAATATGACACACCCCTTGACACCCAAAACATTTAATATCCCTAGAACGATTAAGAGGAGTTTTAGATTT
>NW_027350961.1:0-320 GCF_012295235.1 Primulina huaijiensis
TCACCTTTGAAAAATATCAGAAATTGACTACTGAAAACGTGAATATCAGCAAGAATAAGAGCAAGGGATCGGCAGCAAAAGGGAATCATAATGTATTTCAAAATCCATTCTTTGTAACTCCTAATTAAATGCATATTATGACCCCTTAACACCTCCTATATCATTCACTTTCATCCCTTACATCTCCTACAACCATAAGCTTTGAAACATATCAGAAATAACAGCTTAGAAACGTGAGAACAGCAGCAGAAAAGAAGAAGAGAATCCAACTCCGTCTTCGCCGCTCGTCTTCGTCGTATCGGTTTGTTTTTGTGTCAAAA
>NW_027350962.1:0-391 GCF_012295235.1 Primulina huaijiensis
TAAAAATTTTAACCTACGTAAATAATTATTATTAATAATAATTAACAATTCACGTAAAATTATTCTACTTCACGTAAATAATTCACGTAAATAATTATTATTAATAATAATTTTTCTAATTCACGTAAATAATTATAAATAATAATTAACAATTAAGTGTCATTTTTAAAAAATTTACTATTAATTTTAGTAAATTTTTAGCTAGTTAATGCAACTAATTATAATTTTTGCCACTAGATATAACAAAATTTCAAAATAAATTTAACCTACGTAAATACAATATACCAAAATTAAAATTTTTAACCTACGTAAATAATTATTAATAATAACAATTAACAATTCACGGAAAATTATTCTAATTCACGTAAATAATTATTAATAATAATTAACA
>NW_027350963.1:0-391 GCF_012295235.1 Primulina huaijiensis
CTTCAATTCTCATGAAATCATGCAATCTAATCATTTAATCATGCACCATGTACTATTTAAGCATTAAAATATAAATCAATTAAAACAATTAAGCAATTTAGCAAATTTGCATGCATATGGTTTTACGTGGGTCGATTTTTGGATGTTACAAATCCTCCCCCCTTGAATAAAATTTCGTCCCTGAAATTAAGACTTATTCGGGGTAACGACTCCTCATCTCTGACTCAGTCTCCCAAGTGTCTTCTTCCTCCTAGTGTTTCAGCTACTTGACTTTGACCATCTTATCACCTTGTTCTGCAGCCTTCTCTTTTGACTGTCCAGGATTTGAGTAGGTTTCTCCTCGTAGGACAGGTTTGGTGTAAGTTGCAGTGGCTCAAAGTTCAGTACATGT
>NW_027350964.1:0-391 GCF_012295235.1 Primulina huaijiensis
ATTTGTAAATTCAAAAGAAAGTAATTTGAAACATAAATTCGTCACATGTTTACCAAACCTAAACTTAGCAATATTTCGAAATCATCCTAACTCTGACATCCTCTCCAAAACCACTCAAAATCGTATAAAAGTCGTAAAAATCTTTATCATAAACTTGAGCGTAAATCATAATCATAATCGTAATCGTAGTCGTAATGCGAAAAATCTAGCGCTGGTCCTCGGGTTGTGTACACCTCCAGTCCAGTAAGATCAACTTTCGAAACCTCCATTTTCATTAATATTATGCTGACCTGCATCCATCACACCTAGTGAGTCTAATGACTCAGCAAACCAGAATCTTGATAACATGTAATGCCCGAATTTTGAAAAAAATAAAATTGTGGCAGTAGTT
>NW_027350965.1:0-391 GCF_012295235.1 Primulina huaijiensis
ACATGCATTAAACATATAATATGGTGTGATAGATGAGAAAAAAGAAGATTAATGTGTGTCTTTGCGCATTTTACGCACGAAAAACAAGTTGAGATGCGAAGAACGTCGACAAACGGAGGACCTTGCTGAATTTTTTTCCTTCAAAACGTGACCTTCCCTTCAACAATACGTGTGTGTGTGTGTGCGCTTGATTGCTGCTAGGAGAATTCTTGTGTGTGTTGTGTGTTGTGTGTGATGTGCGTGAGTTTAAGGGTTTTGGGGTAGGGTTTATGACTTTTTATTTGTTAATTAAATCATGTGTGCAAATTTAGACCCATTAACATGATATAATAGGTCCATTAAGCCTATTAGTGAATATTTAAAATATTTTGTTTAGGGAAGTTCGTGAAAA
>NW_027350966.1:0-392 GCF_012295235.1 Primulina huaijiensis
AAATAAATAAAATTCGGGTTAGACGGGTTGAGTCGGGTTAGACGGATTCGTTTTCGGGTTGGGGGTTTTCGGGTTGGTTCGGGTTTCGGGTTGGGTTCGGGTTGAAGAAAAAAATAAAATTCGCGGCTTGACCCAAAACCCGACCCGATTGACACCCCTAGTTGGACTCCCCTACGCTTCACCCTCGCTTGAGCCCCGGTCTCACCTTCGCGACTCGAGCCCTCATCCTCATCTCACCCCTTCTCGCAGACCGCCGCCCTTTGCACCACCCTGCCAACAGCCCTCGCCATTCTCATATCCTCGCATCTCTTCACATGCCGCTGCTCCTCGCACTATCTTCCTGCCTGTGCTTGCCCACACACGTCCTTGCACACCCTCCCCAGCCGTCTGTG
>NW_027350967.1:0-400 GCF_012295235.1 Primulina huaijiensis
TAGCAAGGTAGAATAGAAAGCGCTCCACCTCCTCCGCGCCGGATCATCTCTTCTTTTTGTTTTTCTTTCAAACGAAACCAGGCATGCATATATCCTTCCTTGACTCTTCAATCAAGTCATACTATCATCATTTTGATGTTTCATGATCATGCTTTCATGTAAAAACCGAAATATTGATGAATCATTTTCAAAAAGGTAGTGCAGATTTTTGTTGCCTTCACTCTATGCTTCACGGTTTGCTTGTTTTTGTGAGTACAGGTGGATGGTTCGATTCCAGGCTCCCAAGGCGACTTATAGACATGTAATAGGATGTATTAGGATCACTTTGGTCCATTCATTCGAGCCCCACACCCATTGGAAACAAGAAATGACAGCAGCTTCCCATTCTTGCCATATTGAG
>NW_027350968.1:0-392 GCF_012295235.1 Primulina huaijiensis
ATATATATATATATTAAAAATAGCAAGTATGCCTCAACGCAAACTTCAAGGTTGGGTTCAATGAATTTATGTATGTATATATGTATATTAAAAAATAGCAAGTATGCCTCGAAGCAATCTTCGAGACTTGATTTTTTTTTTTAAAAAATAAATAAATAAATTTGTTGGCTTTAACTTCAGTAAACTGAAAAGGTTGGGTTCAATGAATTTAAGGAGTTTTTTATTTTTCCCAACAACAATAATTGGAAAGTTGCTTATTATTATAATGATGATGATGGTGATGATAAAGGAAAAATATTGTATGCTGCTAATATTTATTAAATCCAAATGTCAGTTCCTAATTTGATTAATATTTATCAATCCACTGTTTATCACCGTAAAATAATATTAAA
>NW_027350969.1:0-392 GCF_012295235.1 Primulina huaijiensis
TTGCAAGCAATCAAAATATGTGGGTCCCACATTTAAATTTTATTTATTTATTTTTTTAAATAGAATGATTGCCGACAATTGAAAATTTGAGAATTGAAGATTTGTACCGTCTTCAACGTGTGGGTCTTCCTTATATTTAATATACTAAATAATTGAATTCTTTCGATGCTTTGTCATTTTATCTTCTGAATTCAATTGCCACAATAATAATTGCAAACTTTCGTCTACTTCATCCTCCATTTTCAGAAAGAACAAACCAGTAGCTCATTCTCCGAAAATATTTTCCTCCCAAAAATTCTTATGTTATTTTTCAAGATTCAAGGAAGAAATTCATACTCCGATCGAGGACACAATTCTAAGGTAAGTTTCTTAATATTATTATGTCCGATCTT
>NW_027350970.1:0-392 GCF_012295235.1 Primulina huaijiensis
TTGAAATTATTGCTTTTTAGGTTTGGTTTTATGTTTAAATTATTTTCTTTGATTTTTCAAATATTAGTTGGTTAGTTTATTTTAAAAAATGGTGTAAAAAATATTTTATATTTTTGGTACATGGTTCGTCCGGTATATTGGAGGTTTTAAAAAAAAAATTCTAGTACTTTTTAAGCAAAACGATTAGTGAACGTTTCAATTAAAGTGCAAAAACTGAATGTTATATCTTATTTTAAACCAAGAAATTTATTTATTTCAAATGATTTACGAATTTTAGTATTTTAAAGACTAATTTAATTTATCAGGAGATTTATAAAAAATTTAAGCGTTTAAAATGTAAATCTTAAAAATTAAATATTTATTCCTTAAATTGGGGTAAAATATTTTATAAT
>NW_027350971.1:0-392 GCF_012295235.1 Primulina huaijiensis
TCGTAAAGTGCAGAAGTAATAGCTTATATATAACTTCATAGTTTACATTGAATGACGAAGTAATTTTTTTGTATAACTTCACAAGTTTTGTATTTTGGTCAAGTAATTGAACGACTTCATTGTTATGGAACTATAACTAAGTAAATATATTCTATAACTTCGCCATAGTTTTTATTTGTTAAAGTATTTTTTCTATGTAAAATATGAAGTGACTTGAAGAAGTTTTTAGTAAAGTAAGAAGGGTAATTTTGGAATTAATATTTTGGTGTCCTATAAAATAGTTACTCTAGGGTCTCAAACTTAATAATATAGTATAGATTATATTATTAAGTTTGAGACACTTAGAGTAACTAATTTTCGGTGTCATGATCTGTTTTAATAATTATATATAT
>NW_027350972.1:0-392 GCF_012295235.1 Primulina huaijiensis
TGAATTGAGGATCACTTGAAACTCTTTATGCTCTGATGTTTTTTTGGTTAATGCTTTAACTGTCTTTGCTTTGCTAGTCTAGCTCTAATAGTATGTTATTAGTTAGTTTCGTTTTCCTGAAATGTTTTGTTGCTCTGATCTAATGAACTATTTTTGCTCCTGCATGTGTTGTCTCACGTGTTGCCAACACGCCCAACAACATCCGTGCTAACTTATTTTTAATCAGGGGGAGAAAAATTCTTGAATTCGGGGGGAGATGACTTGAGCTACTAATTTTGTCCAGAAAGACAAAAAAAAAAGAGATTGAAAGGAAAAATTATCTTGGATTCTAAGATATAATTTATTACTTGAAATAATTTCTTCTTAAATTTAACTTCCTTATAGATAATATC
>NW_027350973.1:0-392 GCF_012295235.1 Primulina huaijiensis
AAACTTATAACAGTAAGAAACGTAGGCCATGTTCATCTCCTGATGGTCGAATCGAGAAAAGGCGGAAGACACTGGATTCGGTCGCTATGGAAAAACGGATAGAAAACAAGACCAGCAAGGCAATCAGAAGTAATTTGGTTCCAAAATCTGGGACTGTAAGTAAAATTAATATACGCTCGCTTCCTCGTATCATGTCGACCGAGGTTTTTATACTGTATGTGTGTGACGTGCTTGGTTTTATTTGAGCAGGGCAAGGCAGCAAAGTTAACAAAGAATAGGCGTCCCACGCCGGCAAGAGAAGCTTGTGCTCAATCCTCTTCAAGTGGTGAGTTCAAATATCAACCCCACTTATCCATATATTTTGGTTGTCATCATCGTGTGTGTGTGTATAT
>NW_027350974.1:0-392 GCF_012295235.1 Primulina huaijiensis
AAACTCGAAATAGGCCATGGTTGGAATGAGGGTGTAGGATACATCACTTGGCTTGCAAAGAGGGTTCAGATTGACACCAAAATAACACTCCGAGGAAGCATACATTGTGCAGACTAGGGGTAAACCATTGCTGTAGTAATCAAGAGTTGGAATGTACTGTGACATGGTCCCTGTAACAATAACGTCAATATATTTGGTGTTAGGCCACAGTTTAGTGATGATACCCTGCCAGGACTCCTTCCCACATTCGGACTCGATGAAGTCCGCCAGCTTCGGGTCAGGATTTAGGGTTCTCAACACAGCCTCCCTCACTGATGGATCGGTGATTATGGAGTTAAGAGTCCCGGTTCTAATATCATTGCAAAGAAGGGTGTAGTGCTTCTCCAAGAACC
>NW_027350975.1:0-392 GCF_012295235.1 Primulina huaijiensis
AACTCCTCATCGGATGCTTTAGGACATGCTTCAACTTGTTCTACATTACTCGCAATATGATGTTTCATCCTATAAACTCTTCCTTTAATAAGCCTCTTACACAACTTGCATGTGATCTAATCCATTTTCTCTTTATCATACAAAAGCCCATATTCCCAAGAAATCCGGTTGTTTATCCTTTTCCTCCATTAATCTTCAAAAATAAATCAATAATAATAGGGAAAAAAATACAAATTTGATTTTGAAATCACAAAATATAAAATATTATAAAAAAAATATGTTAAATAATAAATACACAATGCCTAACCTAAAGCTTCTTGCTGGTGGCGGCGGCGGCGGCGGCAGATAGTTCGTGTGGCGAGCTTAGTGGTTGATAGTGAGAACTAAAAGTT
>NW_027350976.1:0-363 GCF_012295235.1 Primulina huaijiensis
TGTTTCATACCAAGCTCTTGGAGCTTGTTTAAGACCATATAAGGCATTGTTCAAATGATAAACATGATCAGGAAAAGAGTGATTGATAAAACCTGGTGGTTGTTCAACATAAACTTCTTCCTGCAACTAACCATTCAGAAATGCACTCTTCACGTCCATCTGGTAGACTTTAAAATTCTTGAATGATGCATAGGCAAGGAACATTCTGATTGCTTCCAGTCTTGCAACTGGTGCATAAGTTTTATCGTAGTCTATTCCTTCTTCTTGCCTATATCTTTGTGCTACAAGTCTTACTTTGTTGCGCACAACTGAACCATCTTCGTTGAGTTTGTTTCTGTATACCCATTTTGTACCTATAATAGT
>NW_027350977.1:0-392 GCF_012295235.1 Primulina huaijiensis
GTTTGCGACGAAGTTTCGTTAAAATATATAGCGTATCCACATGAAATTTACCAAAGATTTATATGTAATAGACATATAAATTTTGATAGCTTATATAATAAAAATGTAGCATAGGACTAGAGGACATGGATATATGTTTTTTTTTTGTAGATTCAATAATGTATTTTTTTTGTAAATTCAATACAAAAACATTCAATTCTTTTTTCTTTTTTTTTTTGAAACAACATTCAATTCTTTTTATTTATTGAAGAAACTTATAAACAGGAAATACTATGTATATAAATTATTTAATAGCTTTGCATTTGTATATTTAGTGCAATTACATTCCAATTTTGGCCATCATTATACTATAATCATTTGGAAACTTTTATTTTAATATTTATAGGTAAAAA
>NW_027350978.1:0-392 GCF_012295235.1 Primulina huaijiensis
AACAACGTCTTTGTGAATTTTTTTTCTCTGAAAAATACGACATGCACAGGTGCGTGAATGATCGATCGTGTAACGGCAGCAACAATGTCCTTGTTTCTCTTATTTATAGACTTTCTCTCTTCTAGAGTTTATCTCCACAAAGAAACCTATTCCACAAGGAAACTAGGAGTTTAATTAGAAATAAACTCCTTTTAAACATTGATACCATATTATGATAATATTTGCATAATCCTCTCATTATCTAGAAAGGCAAAATCTTATTAAATATTATACAAAATCAAATCAACAAGGAAAAGATAATATTAGAGAAATCATTTAAATTAAAAAATTATATTTCCCTTCATTGAAAAATCTTTGACCTTGGATCATTCCATGTAACACACAATTTGTTT
>NW_027350979.1:0-393 GCF_012295235.1 Primulina huaijiensis
TTTGGCTTTTTCAAATGACAGAGCAAGTTTGTGATACTCATTAACAATGTCATGCAGTGTGGTAATGAGTTATAATCGTGTAAAGTCAGTGGAACTGAAATCGAATACATGTTCACTTGTTGATTCCAGTTGTGCATCATCAGTCAGTAGGCACTTTACTTCTTCTTCATCACTGGAGCTACTCAAGCTCTCAGACTTTGACTCTTCACTGTCAGCCTCTGTCCATTTTGATTTTCTTTCTTCAGCTAGCAGGACTTCATGTCTCTTCGTGAATGATATTTTATCATTCTTGTCTCTTCTTTTGTATTCAACTGACTTATTTTCTTTTTCAGTTGAATTCCCACTGTTCTTCTTTGGCTTTGGACAGTCAGCAATGAAGTGTCCTGATTTGCC
>NW_027350980.1:0-393 GCF_012295235.1 Primulina huaijiensis
TGTGATAAGTCCTGGTTGGAGTGGGATGTTGCAAAAGTTTGTAAAGCCAAGGTCTTTTAGTGGAATTCTTCCTGAAAAAGAAGAAGGGGTGACGTAGGAGTTTTATCTCCGAACATCCATAAAATCTTGTGTTTTTACCTTATGCAAATTCTTTTATTTTGAACCGTTTCTTGTTAACCAGCTAGCCAACTGGTTGTAGCTATCATTAGAAATTCTGAACCGTCTTTCGCATTTTTTAAGTGGCTCATATTTCTAAACGTTCGAAAAAGTTTCAACCGCCTAAAAACGCTTGAAAACAAAATTTAAAAATATTCATTTTTAAAAGTCTTTATTCACCTCCTCTAAATTCTTTTACGATCCCAACAAGATGTGTTTAGTTGGAGAAGTCAACGA
>NW_027350981.1:0-393 GCF_012295235.1 Primulina huaijiensis
GAATCTCATCGAGGTCTGGTACACACAAACGTCCTTTCATCCACAAGACGCCTTTTTCATCAGTTTGGAATTCTTGGCTTTTTCCTTCTTGAAGTTGTTCCTTAATCTTTGCTATGGAAGGATCGTGATTTTGTTTCAGCTTGATGGTTTCTCGAAGGCATGGTTGAGCTGGAAGAGCCGATAAATTTACTCTTCCTATGTCTCTTCGACTCAAGACATCTGCTACCTTGTTGGCTTTACCCGGATGGTATTTGATTGTTAAGTCATAATCTTTCAGAAATCGATCCACCGCCTCTGCCTCATATTTAATTTTTTTTGAGTGAATAAGTATTTGAGGCTTTAATGATTGGTGAATATCTCGCATTTAGCACCATATAGATAGTGTCTCCATAT
>NW_027350982.1:0-393 GCF_012295235.1 Primulina huaijiensis
GACTGAAGGATGAAGCTAAGGGCAGTGTGCTCTACACAGTGTCAGGTGGTATTGTGAGATACAGAGATAGAATATGGGTGCCTAATGTTGATTCCATCAGAGAGGATGTCCTATCAGAAGCACATGCATCTCCGTATTCAATCCACCCAAGACGGTACAAAGATGTACAAGGACCTGCAGAATTTGTAGTGGTGGCCAGGGATGAAGCGAGACATCCGCCGAATTGTGTCTGAATGCCTCACTTGCCAACAGGTGAAAGCGGAACACCAGAGGCCAGGAGAAATGCTCAAACCGCTCCCTATCCTCGAGTGGAAATGGGATAATATTATCATCGACTTCGTTATTGGGTTGCCAAAGTCAGTCAGAGGATTCAATGCTATTTGGGTCATAGTG
>NW_027350983.1:0-393 GCF_012295235.1 Primulina huaijiensis
ACACTGGAATCCCATGCAGTCTGACTATCTCTCTGATATACAGCTTTGCGTACTGAGTCATGGTGAAAGTCTTCTTGATCGGTAGAAAATGAGCTGACTTAGTGAGCTGATCGATTATCACCCATATGGCATTATATCTTCCAGTCATCTTCGGAAGTACTGTCACAAAGTACTCCATAGTATTATTCTCCCATTTTCACTCGGGAATGGTCTTAGCTTCCTTGTAGGTCTCCGATACTCTACCTTGACCTGCTTACACGTCAAACACTCGGAGACTAAACACATAATATCCCGATTCATGCCCGGCCACCAATAAAGAGACCGATGATCCTTATACATATTCGTACACCCTGGATGGATGGAGTACGGAGTGCTGTGGGCCTCGCTCAAGAT
>NW_027350984.1:0-393 GCF_012295235.1 Primulina huaijiensis
ATCAGATGGATTACCTATCACCAAATCTGGTGGATATGATTTCTTCCATCTGTATTGGGCACTGATTGGATTGATTTCAGCAATTGTTTCAGTTGGTAACTGAATGTTTTCTTCAATTTCAGTTGTTGCTGCTTCAGTTGGTATTTGAATATTATCATTTTGCGCTACCAACTGATTATCAAGAACAATTTCTTGTTCAATTGATTGATCCAATACTTCTGGTTCAGGCATTAGAAGGAGATTTATGTTGATATGAACTTCTTCTTCACTATCCTCCTTTAAACTTATATCTATTAATCGATCAATTAGCTCAACTGGATCATTTGGCTTATCAGTTAGTACAGATTTATCAAATACAACATGAATTGACTCTTCTACATTCAAAGTGCATTT
>NW_027350985.1:0-393 GCF_012295235.1 Primulina huaijiensis
GTTAATTAAAACTATTTAGCTAATCTCTTCATTAATTGGCATGGGAGTGTACATACATACATACATACATACACATATATACATACATACACACATACATACACCTTTCTCAAATAACTTATAGTAACTCAACAACTGCAATTTCTCAACTAGTACTTCAAATTTTAATATTTAACGAAATTCCTTGGTCGGCTTCTCCATGCTTTCGCTCGCTCCCCTGTACTTTCGTGTCTCTTCTCTGAAATCACCTCACCGCCTTTAATCTCTTTTGTTTGGATTATTTTACACGTATATGACTTGGGTTGTGTAAGGAACAAATTGAAATCATCCTCCAATCAACAATAAGCACGTACAGGAAAATGACATTGCAACCATATCAATCCTCATTTTGTT
>NW_027350986.1:0-393 GCF_012295235.1 Primulina huaijiensis
ATCGTGATCATGATGCATAAACATTAAAAATATAGTAAATTTGTGTTCAGGGCGCTACCAGGACAAAAATCTCACACCAGGTTCAAAATGACCATTTTGCCCCTGGAAACCCAAAAATTACCTTTTTACCCCTGGACCTCTAAAATGGACCCGAAGCTTACCAAACTCCATAAAATCTCCCAAAACATTTTTAAAAGCCTTCCTAGACATAAATTAGAGCCCTTTTTACAACTTAACCTAGTCGTTTTAAAACTTAGACCATGGTCCCAGTTTCAACCCAATCGAACCGAAACTTAACTAAAACTTTCCCAACTTTTTACCACACTTAATGAACATCCAAAAAGTCCTAAAGATCTCAAAATTAGGCCCTTAAGCTATCGGTCAGACCCCTGA
>NW_027350987.1:0-393 GCF_012295235.1 Primulina huaijiensis
AACCTAGTGGAATTTAGGTTGCATGTTCTACCCTAGTTGGATTTATGTTACGAATTTAGAAAACCCTAGAATGATATTTAATTTGGTGCCTTAATTTATGTAAAGGATGAAACAATTCCAAATAAAAAGCTTGGGGCCAAAATTAAAAGGGAATCATAATTAAGGGATCTTATAAGGGGTCAAATGGGCAATTTCAAAATTTAAGGGACTGAAGTGCAAATTCTGAATTCTTAAAGGATCAAAAATGTAATTCTCAAAACATTAGGGGCTAAAATCAGAATTTTTGAAATAAAATAAGGATTAAATTGAAAATATTAGAAAAAAATGGGGACTAGAATGCAAGTTTCGAAAAATTGAAGGACTAAAATGAAATTTTTCAAGAAATGCTTAAGT
>NW_027350988.1:0-393 GCF_012295235.1 Primulina huaijiensis
GACCTACCAATATTTATATTATTGATTAAACTTAGGCAATGTATAATAACGGATTGGATCCGTCCATATGATATCAAATTAAATTTACAATTATAACCCTCTTATTTTAACTAATATATTGCAAATATTAACAAAAAAATATGAGAGAAACTATCAACTCTAAATAAGAGAAAAGACTAGAAGTGGTGAGATACGGTATAACGAAAATTTTCGTACATACTATATAGGATATCGGAATTTTAGTTACAAAAAAAACTAGATCAATAACGTACCGAAATATCAATATACGAGATTTTATTATACCAAAATTTTAATGAGTAGGTCTCCTGTGAGACAGTCTCACAAAATTTTATCTGTGAGACGGGTCAACCCTACTTATATTCACAATAAAAA
>NW_027350989.1:0-393 GCF_012295235.1 Primulina huaijiensis
TCGTCTTACGAAATCAGTGCACTTTCTACCTATTAAGACGACATTCACCATGACATAGTATGTGGAGCCGTACATCCGAGAGATAGTCTGATTGTATGGAATTCCAGTGTCTATTGTTTCGGACAGATATCTGAGATTTACATTGTCCTTCTCGAAGATTCTGCATTCCGCTATGGGAAAGAAGTTGTTGTTCAAGACAATGTTTCATCCTCAGACCGATGGTCAGTCTAAAAGGGTGATTCAAATTCTGGAAGATCTACTCCGAGTTTGTGTAATCGATTTCCAGGGCAGCTGGGAACCTAAGTTACCTCTAGTGGAGTTCACATATAACAATAGTTACCAATCGTATATAGGTATGGCTCCTTACGAGGCACTTTATGGGAGAAAATGTAG
>NW_027350990.1:0-393 GCF_012295235.1 Primulina huaijiensis
TTATTGTGTCTTTGTATGTGGATGATTTGTTGGTGACAGGTAGCAATGCCAAGCTTATTGATGGATTCAAGCAAGATATGATGCTGGTCTTTGACATGACAGATCTTGGGCTAATGACATATTTTCTTGGCATGGAAATCAAACAAGCTGATGGAGAAGTTTTCATCTGTCAGAGAAAATATGCTAAGGAAATACTTAAAAAGTTTCATATGGAGGAATGCAAAGAAATGGCTACACCAATGAATCAAAAAGAAAGCTTAAGCAAGGAAGATGGTTCAGACAAAGTTGAAGAAAACTATTTCAGAAGTATGATTGGATGTTTGATGTACCTAACTGCTACTAGGCCAGATATTCTCTTTGCTGTAAGCATTCTCTCTCGTTTTATGCATTGTG
>NW_027350991.1:0-393 GCF_012295235.1 Primulina huaijiensis
AGCCAATATCTTATACAAACTCGTAGTCAAACTGATTGGTCTATAGTCTTTGATCTTTCTCGCATCGATTTTCTTCGGGATAAGACAGATGTACGTCTCATTAGTAATTCCATTTACAATCCCAGTCTCGAAAAATTCAGCAAACACTTTCATCAAATCCACTTTCATTGTCTCCCAATTACCTTGGAAAAAAGCCATTGTGAACCCATCCGGCCCTGGAGCTTTCGAACCATTACTGTCATAAACCGCTTTTTTAATCTCCTCCTCATCGAAAGGTTTTTCCAATTCCTCTGCGTCAACATTCTGTATAGGACACCAATTCAAACCATTAAGACTCCTCGCTACTTCATCAACACTCCTTCCGTTATCTTCCGATTTCCTAAACAAGTACCC
>NW_027350992.1:0-393 GCF_012295235.1 Primulina huaijiensis
CTAAGAAATACTTTTAATTATGTTTTGGGATGTTTTAAGGAGTTTTGTAAGATTCGGTTCGAAATCTAGAGGGACAGAGGTAAAACGGTCATTTTGGGTTTCTAGGGGCAAAATGATCATTTTACACCCGAGTGAGTTTTTAGTCCTGACAGCGTCCTGAGCACAAATTTATTATGTTATTAAATGTTTATGATTTATGATCATGATTTTTATGAAATTATAAAATATACGTTGCATGCTTGATTTTATGAAAAGTTTATGCATGTGTTTGATTTTGATAAGTGATGAAAATAATGATGTTTTGAAGGATGTGAATTAGTTGTGACTGACGATGTATATGTAAATGCCTAAGATGTAAATGTAAATGCTGATGATGAGGCCTAGGCACAGTGG
>NW_027350993.1:0-393 GCF_012295235.1 Primulina huaijiensis
CTCATTAAAATGACAATCAGCAAAAAGTATTGTAAACACATTGCCTGTTTGAGGCTCAAGATATCGAATGATTGATGAGCTATCATAACCGTTATAAATTCTGATCTTTCTTTGAGGTCCAATTTTTGTTCGTTGAGGCGGTGCAATAGACACATATACCATACATCCAAAAATTCTTAGATGATAAATGTCTGGTTCTTTACAAAATGTAAGCTCGAATGGGGAATATTTATGATATGCACTTGGTTTTATGTGAATTAATGTAATAGCATGTAAAATTGCATGTCCCCATATAGAAATTAAGAGTTTTGTTTTCATAATCATTGGTCTAGTAATCAGTAATAGACATTTAATCAATGATTCAGCTAATCTATTTTGTGTATGTACATGAAC
>NW_027350994.1:0-394 GCF_012295235.1 Primulina huaijiensis
TTTTCAACACAAATATTTTTCATATTTTTAAATCATTTTTCAACAATTCAAACATAACCTTAGCTTTATTCCCTAATTATTTTTTATTCAGTCGTTCAACTTTCATTTCATTTTCCAACTAAATTGATACCTTTTTGAAATTATTTTTTTGACTTGTTAAAATTTAGACCAACACAAATTTTCAAAATTAAAATACGAGATAAGGAAAAAAGGGTGCGTGAGAGTTAAATGGCTTCTGTGATTTTATAAATTTAAAGAATTACAAAATTTAGATATTTAATAATATATATCAGGTCCAATGAACTTCAAAATCTTTAGAAGCATTTTTGATATATATTTGTGTGTCAAAATCATTTTGGTCCCTATTATTTGAGACCAAATTGTTATGGTTTCT
>NW_027350995.1:0-394 GCF_012295235.1 Primulina huaijiensis
TTGAAGACCAACTGACAATTGTCTTATCAGTTAACCAATTTAAAACTCGACATTCCACTAAATAAATGCATAAAATTAAGGTAGAGTTAGATAATCTCATCAAATATAGACGGTTGACTGAAATCTCTTCATATTCTTCAGTTCGTTTCTCCAGTTGATCTAATTATGTCTATAAATAAGATCAAACTCATTAGTTTCTAAATAATTCAGCAAATATCATAAGTGCAGATGGACAAGGCTAGCAGTTCCAATCAGCCCAATCTTGCATAGAGGCTGTCATTTGACGAAGCTTGGAAGAAAGCTATCAAAGACTTTGTCTTCACGAAGACCATGTCCACCTGGACGAAGGTTCAAGAGCTGCAATCTCTTCAGAAAGATGGACTAGTTGCCTCAG
>NW_027350996.1:0-394 GCF_012295235.1 Primulina huaijiensis
CTTCAGTTGGACTTATACAATGTCAAACTGAAACTCTTAGTTTTCAACAATTGTCAATGGATAACTGAATAACTCTAATAAGTAGCCTGAATGCTACGAATAAATACACTGAAGTAAGAGTTAAATTGTGTGATTTGTAAACTGAATAAACTTGAGAATAAATCACAACGGGATAGTTCGTTCACTGTGTATTAACATTCTGCAATTGAATCCATTAGCTATATGTAGTCTTCGATTATAACGGTCACGTTGAATGCATTTAATGATTAATATCCGTGGAATCGTCGACTGTTCTGCTTTGGTACGGACTGTCAGTGTAAGGTCCGAGAAATTTAAATTTACGTAACCCGAATGCATGCAATCTAGGGTTTTATTTAAATCACGTGTTTATTTA
>NW_027350997.1:0-394 GCF_012295235.1 Primulina huaijiensis
TTTTTACTTTTTTACCGTAAATTTTTACTTTTTCACAACAAAATTAACGTATTTAGTCAACATTTAACTTTAATCAAAACTCTTGTTCGTATCAAATTATTATAAATATGTATATTAATAAATTAATAAATAGAGTAATTGTTATTATACATGAATTTGAAGATTAGTTGTCAACTAAAATATTATATTAATAAAGTATTTGGATTGGGAATTGAAATAAATTTCAGATAAATATATATAAAAAAAACCATAAACCTCAACCAACTATTAATATTTTAATTCCAGATTTTGGGGGCTTTGAATTGAATGTCACATGCAATGCTTAGACCAAGCATTAAAGAATTATGGGCACCATTTCGTAATCCATGGCAGTGCCACGTAATTATTATAATTC
>NW_027350998.1:0-394 GCF_012295235.1 Primulina huaijiensis
TTCATTGACAATATCGAGTCCTCTCCGGCTTGGGATATGTGGCGAGAAAATTTAGCAATGTCGATGTATTCTCATTCATAGTTTCCGTATTGAAATGTTATTAAGCCTACAGTCTTGAACATGTAGATGTTTTGATGCCATAAATTGTATTCCTCGAACATGTGTTTTTTTTTTGACTTTCAATATGGATCTTCGATGAATGTATTGATTTTCCTATAATTTGTGATTTGTCATTTTCTTGCTCGGTTTTATTATTTTTATGTTACATTTAAAACATTGTATTTAGATACTGACCATTTTTTTGTTTTATGGTAGGGATGGAGTTTAGAACAAATAGCAGCAAAGGACATGACAAGGGGAAAAAAGTAGAGAAGACTAGACGGGTGTGGACAAC
>NW_027350999.1:0-394 GCF_012295235.1 Primulina huaijiensis
GGTCGACCCAATCTATATTTGCAATAAAAATTAATATTTTTAACATAAAAAATAATATGTGAGGTCGTGTGAGATTCGTCTCATAAAAATGATTCGTGAGACAACTTCATATGATTTTTTTTACATATTTTGTTGTAAATTGGATTAACATATGGTTTAATTCTTTAATGATCTTTTCTTTTCTTTCTGAAATTTGGATTAACCTATGCATTAGTGAGATATATTTGTGGAACACCGAAATCAACTTTTAACATCTAAACCAAATATTTTCTTTAGACTCACCTCCCTTAATATATACAAGTAAAATATGCATATGCGTTTCATGTATTATTATTATTTTTAATTTTTTTCAAATAATATTAAATAATTAACACGAAATTATTTTCAATTTAGA
>NW_027351000.1:0-394 GCF_012295235.1 Primulina huaijiensis
GGCCAGCCATGAATGAGCTAAGGGCTGTAGCATCCACTTACCACCTTAAGATCAAGTTTTTAGTGGGAGGCCAGGTAGGTGAAGTCCGGGGAGATCAGCCTTCTTCTCGGAAATGTTATGTCGAAACGGTGTCGACCAGAAGAGGGCGAGGAAGGAGGGGAAGAGAGTCCAGAGTTGTGGGAAGACGAAGAGGGCAGTGGAGAAAGGAGAAGTGCAAGCCGAGGAAGAGCAGGAAATGGTGGAGATTGGGCCAGGCAAAGAAATACGGGTGGCCCGAGACTTTAACTTGTCCACCTGAGTTAGTTTGATAAATTTTTTAAAAAATAATCTTAATATTTTGTCCTGGTCCCAGCAGGAATTAATAAGGATCTCACCCCTGGTAGCGGAGCATCAA
>NW_027351001.1:0-394 GCF_012295235.1 Primulina huaijiensis
AGTTCCTCCTTCAAAGCTTTCGTGTGGTGTGTGTATTTGATGAAGGAGTCCTACTATGTTTGGGGGGGGGGTGACGGGCGAGAGTTTATGGTGTTTGGGGTAGAGTTTCAGGCTTATTTATTAATTAAAACCAATGGTGTAAGCTTAGGCCCATTAACATAGTATACTAGGCCCATTAGGTTCATTAATTAATTTTTAAAATATTTTGTTTTGAAAAATTTGTAAAAATATTAGTCGAGTTCTCGAAAAGTTTATATTTTCATTGAAAATCGAATACCGTTTAAAAATACGACTCGTCGTATAAAATAACATTAAAACGCCTCATTTTCAAAAATACCACATAACATTTATCATATATTAAACAATTAAAAATAATTATTTAATAAAAATATTT
>NW_027351002.1:0-394 GCF_012295235.1 Primulina huaijiensis
TTAAAAAGGAAAGGACGTTTCAATGCCTTTTTTTTTGTAATGATCATGGATCATTAGGCTGAACCAACATGAGTTTTAGCTCATATCCATGTACTACCACTGGTCATGGTCGTTAGGATAGTCCAGCATGAGTCGTAGCCCATGCCCATGTCCATGTACCGTTACTCATAGAATATCCCACCATTGGAAAGTGGTTTCTTTCGTCTTCCCCAACAATTGAACCCAGGACCTCCAAGCTTAAGTACCTAAATTCTTAAAGTGTTGGTACCAGTCTCACACTGGACCATTCTAACGACTCATGACCAGTAGTGGTGCATGAGTATGAGCTAAGGCTCATGTTGGTTCAGCCTAATGATCCATGATCGTAACAAACATTATTAAAAAAATTTGAAAA
>NW_027351003.1:0-394 GCF_012295235.1 Primulina huaijiensis
CAGAGACATCAGATAACCTAACAGAGCAGAAAATTTAAACGAGAATGCAAGCAAAACAAGATTCAAAACAAGGAAAGCAAAGTTCAAAGCAAGGTTCAAAACATAGGTTTGAGTTTGAGTCGCATCTTCTCCCCTTTTTTGTCCAAAATGGACAACCAAGTTCTCGTACCAGACCAGATCAGCTTTTGCCCGTAATCACTTACCAAAATTACTGAGATAATTGCATCCAAAATCATTTCAAAATAATTTCCAGAATTGAAACTCACATCGATTTTAACACCACTAAAACATCAAAGATCGCACATATTCAATTTTTCATAAAATCTGGATTTTCATCAAATTTTCTTTGTCGAAATACGCATGTCCTCGTGACACAACAATATTCACAATGTTA
>NW_027351004.1:0-394 GCF_012295235.1 Primulina huaijiensis
GTCTGTTTCACGAGCCTATGATAAACACAGGATCAAGGTTTCGTCAAAGCAACGGGCCCTTAATATCCTATTGGTTGGTGGGGATTGTGTTCTCGTTGGTTTCCAGGTATGGGCTTATGGAGTTTCTCTATTTGTTCGGCTTATTGTGCAAAAATTTCTAACGGAGAGTCTAAATAAGTCATGCATTTAGCAGACATAGTTGATTTGGTTCTAATAATTTATTAGTCTATAGAAAATTTTGTAAGCTTTCCTTTACTAATATTACTATGAAGAAACATACCATGTTCTTATTGTTTTTATTCTGATCGGTCTTCATTTCTTCCAGCCCATTTTGGTTTATACGTCAAAGGTGGATGGAAAGTTCTTGTTTAGCCCTATTAGTGTCAATTTTTTG
>NW_027351005.1:0-394 GCF_012295235.1 Primulina huaijiensis
TAAAAAAAAAAGATATGTTATCTTTGTATAAAATTATCTATCAATATCATGGGTTTTTAAAAAAAATACCAAACGTACGATATAGCGCAGGGTTTTCACTCCAACGGAGGCTGCGCCCAAATTTGGTGCAGAGGAGGCAATAAAAGCATCCATATTTCTATTTTTCCATCACAAATCACTGTTTTTTTCCCGATCCAAAACATAATCTAGGTAGGGATTCTCATATTTTAATGTCCTAATCGAAGTTAAAAAATGTGTCATATAAAACTCATTTATCAAATCTGGCGCAGAGGAGGCGCAGAGGAGAAACCCAGCGCCAAGCGCTGGGTTTGGGCTTTTTTTATTTTATTTTTTTAAATTTTTTAATGTTTTTTAATTAATGTAAATATGTATT
>NW_027351006.1:0-394 GCF_012295235.1 Primulina huaijiensis
TTAACTTTTAGTATACTAGGACATAACGACTTAATAGTACCCAAAGGAATCAAGAGCACCTAAATTCGAAGCTCAAAAACTGTATGAAGCGGCGTTTAAGCGCTGTAGCGCCAGACTTGTGCCTAGGCGCTGCCTGCGCGATTTAACCCAAAATTCTGCCCACAAGCTTTCTTATGACTTCTAATGCATGCTCAACCTTACTAACCCGAAACAATGCAACAAAATTAACATGATCACCCCACTTGACACTCCCAAACGCAGCAATGACCACTCGACGATTTCCAATGAAGCCTGCTACAAAAGAAACTCAAGAACAAGTCAAGAACACATTTTCATAAAATCACAGTTCGAGCAGTCCCACGAAAACAATCATAACTCACTCGTTTCTTGTCCA
>NW_027351007.1:0-394 GCF_012295235.1 Primulina huaijiensis
TTAGCTGGCTACTATCGTAAGTTCATCAAGAGTTTTTCATCCATTACAGTACCCTTGACATCATTGACGAAGAAGAATACGAAATTTGTATGGAGACCGGAGTGTCAAAATAGCTTCGATCAGTTGAAGCAATCACTCACTACGACGTCAGTTTTAGCTATGCCGACAGAGCAATGGGAATATGTGGTATTTACTGATGCTTCAAAACTTCGATTGGACTCCGTTCTCATGCAAAATGACCTTGTCATAGCATATGCGTCTAGACAACTGAAAGTACATGAAAAGAATTATCCGCCATGATTTTGAGATTGCAGTAGTCGTATTTGCGTTGAAAATTTGGAGGCACTAATTGTATGGTGAGAAATGCAAGATCTTTACGGATCATAAAAGTCTT
>NW_027351008.1:0-394 GCF_012295235.1 Primulina huaijiensis
CCTAAAACTAGGCTTTTCAATTAATTCTTTAATTAACGTTTCGTGTAGCTATTAAATCCCGGATAAATACAAAACTCCATATTTTGATCCCAAATTTTAAACATAATTTTTTTTATTATTTATTCTACTCTTGTGAGCCATGAACCTGTGGACCCAGGGTTCTAATTTTTGCCTTTAAATTTTTGTTTTTGACACATTATCGAACCACCCGAGCCAACTCCTTATTTGTTCGAGCCACCTTGAGCCAAACCCAAGCCAACCCACCTAGGAACCCTCTTGAACAAGCCCAGCTCAAGGAACCAGCCCCTAAGTCGCTCAAACTTGCCTGGACAGTAGACCAAATTCTGCATGTGTGTGTGTGTGAGCCTCCTTGCACTTCTAGGACTCCTAACCC
>NW_027351009.1:0-395 GCF_012295235.1 Primulina huaijiensis
TAAGGACTTGGCTAAGAAGAAGACAATCAAGAGGAAACTGATTGTCAGCGAAACTGATTCGAATAAAACTCCATCTCCGAAAATTACAAAGAATCCAAGGCCCCAAAAAACCAAACCAGCTGTTGTACAAGCTATTCCAGCTGAAAGGCTGATGCCAACTGGAGCTGAACCACCTCTCATTGATGTACCTATCATGGCAGTCCCAGTTACATCAGCAGCTGAGGAGACTCAGCGATGGACACCAACTGATCTTCCACTGCAGAGAGTCACCGAATCTTGTGAGAAATTAAAACTTACTGGAGTCCAAGCACCACTCATCATCGTCGCCATACCAACTGTTTTACCAATGACTAGACCAAAGGGTGTGGTGATTAGAGAAAAGGTGGATGCCACCA
>NW_027351010.1:0-395 GCF_012295235.1 Primulina huaijiensis
CCCTTTTTAGCTGAAATTTATTTATAATTTTTGGGAGTCTGGACATGTTTCATGCTTTTTCGTTGGTCACTCATCATGAATGTTGGATTCGCTAGTTCTCTTTATCTTGCAAACTGTGGGTTGGGTAGCTTGTTTTGGTGGAATGATAGCTATGTGAATATATCTCTAATTCAACTGCAGTCTCAAAGTTGATAACCATAAATATGAGACAGACACAGGGAAAATAAAAGACAGCAGAAATTTGGTTTATGCTGGTCAGCGAGTTCCAAATGTTGGTATAAAATGGGGGCGGGGGATGCTTGTGGCAGGGGTGTTTCAAGTGAATGCTTGAAGATTATTTGAGTTGTGCTGTTTTGTGATATTAGAGTGAGGATGCATTCGAGCATGAGCTGAAC
>NW_027351011.1:0-395 GCF_012295235.1 Primulina huaijiensis
ATTTATAAAATTTAGTAATATTTGGCCTCTTGATAAAAAAAATTTTCAATATAAATTTATTTTTCTTGGATCAAGTATAAACGAAAAAACCTTTTTTTAAAGCCCTAAATTTATTATATATTAAAATAAATTGACAAAATATAAAACTTATTCTTTGACTCATAAAGGTTGTTTTGATGTTAATGATGTATTTTCGGAGTTGACATTCTCGAAATGCTCATTGACAAGAGATGCAAAATCTGCAATTGATGTAGTAAATTATGTTAAGAAAGTGGATGAATGTTTCTCAAATGCTCAAATTACTTATATAATCTTGTTGATTATTCCGGTTATACTAGCAAATGCATAACAGAGTTTCTCAAAATTGGAGTTCATCAAAACTTTTCTCCGATCAA
>NW_027351012.1:0-395 GCF_012295235.1 Primulina huaijiensis
GAACCAAATGCTTGCTACAACTGTGGCAAAACTGGTCATTTCATTACTGGCTTTCCCAAGACAAAGAATGACAGTCGAGGCTCAACTGAAAAGGGAAAGAAAACTTATGAGAACAATAGAAGATCCAAGGATGACAAGAAATCTTACAGGAAGAAGCATGAAGTGCTTCTAGCTGAGGAAAGCAAGTCCAAATCGGCAGAATCTGACATTGATGATTCAGAACCTGAGAGCTTGAGCTGCTTTAGTGATGATGATGAAGAGGTCAAGTGCTTGATGGCTGATGACACAGAACTGGAGTCAACAAATCAACAGATGTTCGACTTAGTTAAACTAATTTCACACGAGATGACCTCATTTCTACACTTCATGACATGATTAATGAGTATCACAAGCTT
>NW_027351013.1:0-395 GCF_012295235.1 Primulina huaijiensis
ACATGACCATGTACTGCAGGTGTGTGTGCGTGAGTTTCCTTGGTGAATTAGGACTCCTATCTTGTCTAGGCCCCTTCCAGTCGAGCCACCACCAAGCCCACACAACCCTCACCATCCCTAGACCACGCCCAAACCCATCCCAGACCAGCCTAGCCACTTGAACCCACGCACAAGCCGCCTAAAGTAGAACAGCAGCGTACGCACACCAGGAGATTCCCTCGCGTTTCACTCTCCAGTCGAGCCAGTAGTGCACCCAACCACCCCTACCCCTGACCTGACCCCTGCCCATCTCCCTAGAACTCCCCTAGACCAGCCCTCTCTCGAGCCTCCCTCTGTAATGTCTCGGCCACCCTTAAACATGCATTGGAAGAGTCCCTTCAAGCGAGGACTCTTCT
>NW_027351014.1:0-395 GCF_012295235.1 Primulina huaijiensis
TTTATATTTAAATGAAGATCAAAATGTAATTATAAAAAATAGTGAGAGACTACACTGCAATTTTGATATTTGAATTAAAAAAATTAAATAGAATCAAAATATAATTATAAGAAATAGTGAGAGACTGCACTGCAATTTTGATATTTGAATTAAAAAAATAAATAGGAAAAAGAAAGAAAGAAAAATTTAAGAAGGAATTTAACCTACAACATAATGCTAAAGAAATAATGATTATATCCACTGAACTACATATGATTTGCTTTAAAATTTTAACACTTTGTTAATATATATAATTACTAAAACAGACCATGACTAAAAAAATTAGTTATCCTAGATGTCTCAAACTTAATAATATATATTATAAATATATATATTGTTGGAACATTTCATGTTCG
>NW_027351015.1:0-395 GCF_012295235.1 Primulina huaijiensis
CATCAAATATGATGACAAAAATCCATAAAAGAGATGACAACACACTTCGAATTAGTTTGTTTTTCTAAAATAATATGTAAAAGTAAACTTTTGAAAACACAAATATGAAAATATCGGAATTGTTCGTTTGCTTGTTTTCTCTAGTTGTACTAGAAAATATGGATTAATTGTTTAATCAACTTGAGTAAACTATTGCAGTTTATTTGGATTTTTTTTCTGGAATAAAGTTTATTGGGATTTATATAATCATAATTGTGATATATTATAGACAGGGGCGGATCCTAGAATTTCGACTCTGTGGAGGTCACTTATAAAATACGGACAGAATATTAAAAGAAGAAAGAAAAAAATTTCATCGGTTATATTCAATTAAACATAAACAGTACGTTTTAAAA
>NW_027351016.1:0-395 GCF_012295235.1 Primulina huaijiensis
AAATGACATCTACATATATATATATATATATATATATGAGTATATTGCACATTTGCTTTTATATTTGCATTTTTTTATTTTAGTTATTTATGTTTTAAAATTTCGATCTTAATATGTTGTCTTTAATATATTTGCAATTTAATCATTTTACGTGTGTTGGTATGGTGTCAATATAAAGATGAAGTTTGCAGTATTACATCAGCACACCCGATAAAATATCAAAAAAATTAACATTACAAAACAAAATGAAAATTAAAAAATTATAACTTTAATTTGATAACATAAATAATAAATTTCAAAGAGTTAATATATAAAACAACAAATGCAATTTCCTTCTGAATATAATCATCTTATCATACAGAATTAACAAATATAAAATTGGTTTCTTAATCAAT
>NW_027351017.1:0-395 GCF_012295235.1 Primulina huaijiensis
TAAAATTATTGATATAATTACTTGATATAAAAATTAGGAGAAAATGCATGAAAATTCAAGAGCAGATAATATATTCGGAAAAAAACTCTCTCGAGATAATGAATGTAGATATATAATTTATTAGGGAGGCAAAATAAATTCAAAATATAGGAAAATTTCAAAATAAAAATTGTATTTTCTCCTTTACAAAAAATTAATGGGACACATCTTAATATTTAGGTACAAATATTAATATTTCAAAAGTTACAAAAAAAATTTTAGATTTAAGTCATAACATCATAAAAATATGAAAAAATATGCGTATATTAACATAATTCAAAAACTAATTTAGAATATATATATACACACACAAAATATATGTAATCATTAAAAAATAATATATAGTAAAACAATAT
>NW_027351018.1:0-395 GCF_012295235.1 Primulina huaijiensis
TGTTGGTCAAGATTCATTGAACATGTACTCATGTTATATTTGATGGTTGACATTGTTGTAAACGTACACATCATTTGAACAGATTGTTGGTAATTTCATTTCAACACTTGACCTTGTATGAAACTAGGGTTGTAAGTTAAGTTGAGATAACTCACGAGCCTACGAAGACAAGCCAATTGTCAAGCACGCAAATTTAAGCATGAGCTTATTTCTTTCTTTTGGATTCTATGAGCTGGAGCTCAGCTCAGTATTTTCCGATTATCTCAAGCTAACCAGTGAAATTTCACAAGCTCAACTCGAGCTTGTGTCAAGTTGGTGTCATTCTCAGCTCCTATGTCAGGAAAATTTGGTGATTGACTGACTCTCCCTGAAAATGTTTTTAAAAGTATGACCTC
>NW_027351019.1:0-395 GCF_012295235.1 Primulina huaijiensis
GTGATTATTAAAAGATATTGGACGAAAATATTGGACAATTCAGATCATTATTGATAGTTTATCAAACTTTTGAAATTTTTCTCCCAAGCTTTTTAAGGCTTTTGCATTGTATTAATCAGAATCAAATTTATCAAGGATTCGTTCTTGTGGCGTTTGTCGGTTGATTTCATACAAATTTTCAAGGACTAGTTCTTTAAAGGTTCGTCTGATTATTCAATTGTTATCAATCGTGATTATTTGTTGCTAAGTTTTATAGCTTAGAGGTAAATAATCACAAATTCGTACTTGTTCAAAAGATCGGACAACAACGATTCCTAGTTCGTTATTGAATTGAGGGCGTGGTTCTAAATAAATCGTGTTTTCTTTTCTTACGTACGTGGATTCATATCATTTAG
>NW_027351020.1:0-395 GCF_012295235.1 Primulina huaijiensis
AGTACAAAATAGAGTATATTATTTCATTGATTTAATTACACCTGAGTTAATTTTATTTCATGTATCATATGGTATTCTATTATTGTATATAAATAAATATTTCATCCAATTTATCAACACATGGTTGGGGTTACCAATTCCACTTAACTATATTAAAAAAAAACAATTTAGTAATTCATTTTACTAATATTTAATAAAAAATTAAGTATTTTTAAATTTACTAATCTATTAAATAAAGTATCATTATCAATGATTAAGAGTTAATTAATTAAACCATTTATTTAGTAAGTTCAAAAGTATTAAATCATAAAAACGAAGCATTTAATGTGAGCGTGACGTCCAGCGGTATCTGGACATAACTTTATTATTTTAAAGCAAATGAAGACCGTGCGATT
>NW_027351021.1:0-395 GCF_012295235.1 Primulina huaijiensis
TTCAACTGCTCCTACGTCACCCCTTCTACCACCTCAGGTAGGATCTACTAAAAGACTTTGATTTATACAACACCTTGTACTAACCTTCTTAGCTTAGGACTTACTCTGCTGCCTAACTAAAATCCTAGTCTAGACTGAAGGCAAAACTTTATAGCCAACACTTGTTTTACGTCTATGTGTCAGAGACTACATACACAAGTCTAATGTCTTTGTGCAAGACTCACTCAGCTAATCTATAAGCTCAATTCTCTTATATATGTGAGTGATATTGTGCGTGTGTGAGAACTGAACAATGAATACAACGGGAAGATATTCTCACACACTGAGAGGAATAAGCTTCTAAACTAAGTTGATATAACTTTGGTGTATTCCCTCGACTGGGCTGATTGCTTCCT
>NW_027351022.1:0-395 GCF_012295235.1 Primulina huaijiensis
TTACCCAAATTTATTAATGAATGCTACAATAATAAATTGTTGCTTTAAATACAACATCAAAATAATAGTTTGTGTACCCATTTGAATCATTTGTTACAGTTATGTTAACGATGTTATGATCGGAAACGAGTCTAAAGAGAACATAAATTTTTTAAAATTTTTAGATTAGTTTCATATTTTTTTGTAATTTAATTATTTTTTTATATTTAGTATTTTATTTTTGGTTATATATATAAGTTTATCTGGACTTTGAACTTTGTTAATTTTTTTTACTAGTATTATAGTTTATCTGACTTATTTTTTTAATATATATATTATATATATACATAATTATATTTTATATTTTGATTTTACGTATGTTATTTAGATTTTAAACTTTGTTAAATTTATTTTTT
>NW_027351023.1:0-396 GCF_012295235.1 Primulina huaijiensis
TTGGTTTCAGTTCCAAAATCAGCTCTCATAATATATAAATTTTAAGACATTATTGTTAAATAATTAGCTTCATTGTCCCACAAGTTGTATATATTTTATTTGATATTTAAAAATATATAGATATATTTTTAAAAAATGTATATAAGACAAATTTATAAATTTTATAAACAAAATTTGTTAATATGAGATCTTTTGATTTATAATTTTCAATATCTATATATGCTTTTTAATTATTTATGAAATTTTAAGAAAATAAAAAAATCAATAATAAGAAAATAAAAAATTATACATTCAAGTAAGTGACGATATAAATTTAATTATCCGTGATATAGAATTCTAATTTTCAATATCTATATATGCTTTTTAATGATATTTTTCATATAATCTTATTTGAAT
>NW_027351024.1:0-396 GCF_012295235.1 Primulina huaijiensis
CTCAACCAAACATTCGTATCATACGTATGTGTCTTAGAAAACCCTATTTTAAAGACGATTTTCTTATACTATATTATATTTAATTTAATTTATAATATCATAATTTTCTTGGCTTGAAAAACATATATATGTACTTTTAAAATTTTTAATTCACATTCTTCCCTCTCTACCAAGTGAATCTCAACTCTCTCCGTGTTCAACTCGCTTTTCTCCAGACATTGGAGACGAATCAAAACGAAACTCGTATAAATTTTGTGTGTCGGAGAGAAACATAAGAAGAAGAAAGAAAGAAACTGAGATGAGAAATGGGGGAAAAGGAAGAGAGAAAAACCAGCTATAACGGCTTACATACCCACCACTTGTAAGAGAGAGAAAAAGAGGTTCCTTTTGCGAATT
>NW_027351025.1:0-3133 GCF_012295235.1 Primulina huaijiensis
GTGACGAAGAACTTGGGAAGGATTCGCAATATACTTTCTGAGCATAGAGACATGAAAAACATTATGGACCCTATCAAGATCTGGCGGTAAGGCTAACCTGTAAGCTCAATCACCAACTTTGTCCAAAATTTCAAATGGACCAATAAATCTTGGACTCAACTTTCCCTTTTTGCCAAACCGCATCACACCTTTAAGAGGTGCAATCTTCAAGAATACGTGATCGCCAACCTCAAACTGCAACGGCCTTCGTCTAACATCAGCATAACTCTTTTGTCTCGACTGTGCCGTCTTCATCCTTTCTTGAATAACAGCAACAACATCAGCTGTCTGTTGGACCAACTCTGGACCCAACATCTTCCTCTCACCAATCTCATCCCAATACAAGGGAGATCTACACTTTCTGCCATAAAGTGCTTCATACGGTGCCATGCCAATTGTCGCTTGGTAACTGTTATTGTACGTGAACTCAACAAGAGGCAATTTGGAATCCCAGCTACTAGGATAGTCTATAGTACAAGCTCTGAGAATATCCTCCAAAATCTGAATAACTCTCTCTGACTGACCGTCACTCTGGGGATGATATGATGTACTGAATGCTAACCGTGTACCCAAAGCTCTGTGCAAACTCTTCCAAAACTCTAAAGTAAATCTAGGGTCACGATCAGACACGATAGACACAGGAACACCATGAAGTCTGACAATCTCTGCTATGTACTCTTCGGCATACGGGCTCATGGAATACGTTGTCTTGACTGGGAGAAAATGTGCTGACTTGGTCAACCGATCAACAATAAACCAAATAGAGTTATAACCTTTCTGCGTTTTGGGAAGACCAACCACGGAATCCATTGTAATATGCTCCCATTTCCGTTGAGGAATCGGCAATGATTGCAATGTCCCAGCAGGTTTCAGATGCTCGATTTTCACCTGCTGACAAGTTAGGCACTGAGAAATAAACATGGCAATATCCTTCTTCATACCTGGCCACCAATAGAGTCTACGAAGATCTTGATACATCTTGGTACTACCTGGATGTATCGAGTATGGCGCGGTATGTGCCTCTGACAAGATGTCTCTCCGAATATCATCACCAATAGGAACGCAAATACGGCCTCTGAATGTCATCAAACCATCTCTATTCATCTCAAGCTCTGAATTACCTCTCTCCTCTGCTCTGGCTCTCATCTCTGCCAACTGTACATCATTGGCTTGCTCTCTACGGATCCTGTCCGTCAATGTAGCCCGAATGACCAACGCTGAAAAGCGAGCAATGGTTCTCGGAACTACCAAAGATAACTCCTCTCGCTGCAAGTCTAGCAACAACGGTTTCTGAATCATAGAACTCAAAGAAGAACTTGACTTACGGCTCAATGCATCTGCTACAACATTCGCCTTCCCAGGGTGGTAACTAATCGTCACATCATAATCTTTGACCAGCTCTAACCACCGTCTCTGTCGCATATTAAGTTCTTTCTGGGAAAACAAATACTTTAAACTCTTGTGGTCCGTGAAAATTTCACACTTTTCGCCATATAAATAGTGTCTCCAGATTTTCAGGGCGAATACCATAGCTGCCAGTTCCAGATCATGCGTAGGATAATTCTCCTCATAGTCTTTCAACTGACGAGAAGCATAGGCTATAATGTTTCCACGTTGCATCAGCACTGCACCAAGGCCCTTCTTCGACGCATCAGTATAAACAACAAATTCCTCTGTACCACTGGGCAATGCAAGTACCGGAGCTGTCGTTAACTTATCTTTCAACTCCTGAAATCCACTTTGGCATTCATTGGACCACTCAAACTTCATAGTTTTCTTTGTCAGATTGGTCAATGGCAGGGCAATCTTGGAAAAATCCGAAATAAAACGAAGATAATAACCCGTCAAACCAAGAAAACTGCGTACCTCTGACACAGTGGTAGGGATAGGCCACTTCTGTATTGCCTCGATTTTCACTGGATCAACAGCTATACCATCCTTCGAGACAACATGGCCCAAGAAAGAAATTTGTTCCAACCAGAATTCACATTTCTTCAACTTAGCATACAACCTCTTCTCTCTCAACAACTGAAGAACAACTCTGAGGTGCTCTGCATGAAGCTCTCTGGTCTTGGAATAGATTAATATATCATCGATGAAAACAATGACAAAGCTATCCAAATACGGCTTTAACACCTGGTTCATAAGATCCATGAAGACTGAAGGAGCATTAGTCAGATCAAATGACATAACCAGAAATTCGTAATGACCATACCTGGTCCGAAACGCCGTCTTAGGGACATCTGACTCCCTAACTTTCAACTGATAATAGCCAGATCGCAGATAAATTTTCGAGAACACTGTAGCCCCTTGCAGTTGATCAAAAAGGTCATCTATCCGTGGCAACGGATACTTATTCTTACTCGTCACTTTGTTGATTTCTCTATAGTCAATACACAGCCGCAAAGACTCGTCTTTCTTTTTGACAAAAAGAACCGGAGCTCCCCAAGGCGAAGAACTCGGCCGTATAAAACCTTTATACAATAGATCTTGCAACTGCGTTTTTAATTCTTTCATCTCTGTCGGGGCAATTCTATATGGAGCCTTGGAAATAGGAACCGTACCCGGAACTAGATCAATCACAAACTCTACATCTCTGTCCGGCGGTAAGCACGACACATCATTCTCAAATACATCAGAAAATTCTCTCACAACATCAATAACATCAATATTCAACTTCACAATTTTATCCATATCAACAATCGAAGCCAAAAACCGATCACAACCTCCACCCAACAACTTCTTAGCCTCAAGACATAAAATAAAAGGAAGGACCAGCGAAGTACCTGCACTGGCGAGCATACTTTCCTTATTCCCATCATCTGCAAATTTCACCGTCTTAGCAACACAATCAATCACTGCACGATAAGTTGATAGTCAATCCATGCCAAGTACAATATCAAACGCAACCATCGGAATAACAATCAAATCGGCAAAAACCACTCGCTCATCAATTTGAACAGTACACGCATACACAATAGACGTCGGGCACAACACATCCCCAGAAGGTAATACAACATTAAACTGGAGGGGAAAACAGAAGGAACTAGACCCAAAGATCTCAAAAATAGTTCAGACATAAAAGAATGAGTAG
>NW_027351026.1:0-396 GCF_012295235.1 Primulina huaijiensis
CAAGCGACATACCTTATGAAGGCCATGAACATGATATCCAAGTGGAAGCTTCATATAAATCTCCTCATCCAAATCACCTTGGACAAAAGCATTAGCAACATCCATTTGTGTCAAAGACCAATTGTTTTTTGCAGCCAAACTCAGCAAGCATCGGATGGTAACTATCTTGGCAGTGGGGGAAAACGTATCATGAAAATCAATGCCTGGTTGTTGTGTATACCCTTTTGCAACCAGACGGGCCTTAAATTTATCGACTGTGCCATCAGGATGATATTTAATCTTATATACCCATCGACATCCAATGGGTTTAGCATGGGAAGGGAGATCAACAACATCCCAAGTGTGATTAGCATTCAATGCTGCAAGCTCTAAATCCATAGCCTTTTTCCATCTAGG
>NW_027351027.1:0-396 GCF_012295235.1 Primulina huaijiensis
AGGTTTTACCTTTAATGATTCCTAAGATATACTAATACGTATGTTCGAGTATAGTGGGATACTCTCCTAGGAGATCACTGACGTAATTGCGAAGTGTGGCCGTTTCAAAGATGGAAAGAACTCGCGAAACCAAGTGGTGTTCATGGCCGAAATGGACACAATAATGAGAACCTAATGAAATGTTAGAAATGTTATTGTGTAATATTATTGTCTTGGTTTACACAAACAACGAATAGTTCAAGGCATCACGTTCACTAATTGTCAAGTAAATCCGATTATATCTTACTTAAGAATGTTCAAAGCCAAAAGCTACATATCCTGATGCAATAATTTTTTGCTAGAACTAGAACACTATTTGTCGAGTCAGCTTAGTCACATGCATTAATTTTCATTCAT
>NW_027351028.1:0-396 GCF_012295235.1 Primulina huaijiensis
AGTTATGGTCTGTAATACAAAGGCCTATCCTCCAAGGCATTGAAAAGTCATTGGTTTCGCGAATGGAGAATGTTCGAGTATAGGACCCTATACCTGGAGCAGGGGGTTCAAGTACTCTAGCACAAGTGTTAAGTCGGGATCATCTTCTGATGAGTCAACCAAAACAAAAATTGAAACTCCAGATTCCGATCTCGAGTTTTCAAGTCAACCTTTCACCTCGAGGATTGAAGAAGGAGAGATCAACCTTAGACCTAATACTGACAAGAGCAAATCTAAAGTTGATACTAATGGAGCTGCAATTTTTCCATTCCAGGTTTACCAACAGACTTGAGAGAAATTAAACACAAGAATTGGCATCAACTCATCTATTGTTCGAGTTAGGGGTGTCAATCGGGT
>NW_027351029.1:0-1245 GCF_012295235.1 Primulina huaijiensis
ATCAGTTGAACTTAATTGAATTCTCGAAGACAGCTGACTGATCAACTGGAAACCGATCAGTTGATATATTCAGCTGTATGCTTCCTTCAACTGAACATGTCTCGGGAAAGAACGATCAACCGACAAAGAGACATAGAAGATTGCAACGCCGCACTTAAATCAATACAGCTTAGAACAACGCATTTCGGCGAAAGCAGTTAAGACGCCGCATCACAATAAATGAAGGAAACAATATCCAAGGAATAATCAAGTAAAAAATCAACGGAAACAAAGATTCAAATTCATCTCAAGTTACCGTTGGAAAGGAAGCATATAAATAAGTGAACAAAGCAGCTGAGAAGGAGAACCATCAACGCATTATTGAAGCTTGTTGTTACGTTGCTAAAATCACAATTCACAGCTCACGTATATCAGACATATCAGTAGCATCTAAAGCTACACTTTGAGCGTGTTAGCACTTTTTAATTCATTCAAGAATATATCAGTTGTGCTAAGATCAGTCACGAACTGATAAAAGCTGTTGTATGCTAAGAGTTTCAGTTTTGGCAGTGTTAAGTCCAAACTGAAGTGGGTCAGTACAAGTCTTGTATTCGATCAAAGTCTTTTAGTGGAAATCCTATCCTTGAGATAGAAGGGGTGATGTAGGAGTGATTGAAATCTCCGAACATCCAGAAACAATCATTGCGTACTTTATTTCAGTTTTGTATTCTATCTTTCAGTCAGTTATTTTCCGCAACTACTTTTAGTTTAACTGATTCTCATTGACAACAAGATTCTGAGAATCAGTTTGTCACCAAACTGAATTCAAAATTCGAAAAGATTCATTTTAATTGTGAGTGTTTATTCAACCCCCCCTTCTAAACACTCTTGATACGTTAATCGATCCTATCAAAAATTGTATGCGAAGTGAAAATATCATGTCATGAGGAATTATAGTACTTACATAACTGAACTGTAAATATCTTATCATGGATAATTATAAATACGTGCATAACTGAACTGAAAATCATAAGTGAACTGTTTGCTCAATAGAGCTCTGTAATAAAATAGCCTGTCATAATTTTGTTGAAATTATGTTCTACGCAAGTGGCCCCATGAACTGAACTGAATTGACCGGTAACTGACGATCGAGTGAAATACTAATCGTCTGATCAGACTAAGTATACTGGGTGGTACAAAACTGAACTGACCGGTAATTGACGACCGGGTGAAGTAATAATCCCACAATAGTACAATGGCCACAAG
>NW_027351030.1:0-396 GCF_012295235.1 Primulina huaijiensis
TTTTAAAAAAATGTCTATGTGTATACATCAACTTATTTTTTTATTTTATTATTACTAGTAATATGATAAATAAATTAATAATAACAATAGTTGGAATATGAAAATTCTTGAATTTTCTTATACAAAATTTTTGAATTTGTACTTTTTTATTTTTTTAAAACAAAGTCTTTTATTTATTTAAATACACATTGATTTAGCTTTCAAAAAAATAATAATAAAAGAAGCTTTGTATGTGTGTCGTTTCACTTATTTTTTATTTCTTTAAATTAATGAATTTGAGCTTCAACTTCCATTTATTGTATGTGGATTAATTTGAAAGATAAATCACTTTTTATTTTTTGCAGGAAATTTTTTTTGGATCTGTTAAAAAATTTCGAAAAATAAATTTCTTAATAT
>NW_027351031.1:0-396 GCF_012295235.1 Primulina huaijiensis
ACAAGCAGCAACGAACTTTTAGAAAACAAAATAGGACTGTAAGAAACAGGACGGTATATATATATATATACACACACAACAATGAAAGCATGCATGGAAAGTGATTTTTGATTTTTGGTTTAAAAAAAAAAATCAAAATTTGCGTTCCTTAAACCCTTTTACACTCATTTGACATTAGGAAGATGATCATAATTCTTTGAAAGGCTAAAAGAAATTCTAACCTGCACTATATTGGGATGATATAAACGTGAAAGCAGGGCAACTTCACTCTTAAATTGCTGCTCCAGCAAAGCTCTAGTCTCCTCTTTGTGGGTCGGGATTCTCACCATTTTCACAGCAACAGCTCTCTGCTTATATATTCCTCTGTAAATTCTGCTGTGCGCACCAGAAGCAAAC
>NW_027351032.1:0-396 GCF_012295235.1 Primulina huaijiensis
TAGCAAAGGCACGGCTTTGAATGAGCTGGTCGAGCTGAAGAGTTGTTCTTCTTGTTTGTTTTTTGAGGTGCCGTGTGATACATGATTTATACTTCTTTATGTTATTTTAGGCTGTGGATTGGGCCCGTTGATGTATTGTTATCTTGGTAGTGTCGACGTGTTTGGAATTAGTAACATTTTGTGTAAAGCTGCAATTTTTTCCTGTCAATTCTCACGTCTTATTTTCACTAATATCAGCATGTGATTAGAAAATTCCAATTTGAGTATTTATATGCTGGTGTTTCTGATTTTGCATTCGCACTCTCGTTTACACTTTTTCCATTTTTTTTAATTCAGTGCAGAAAAGGTAGAGATCTCTATTTATGGATGGCCAAGTGCCCCAATGGCCCGTCTGTC
>NW_027351033.1:0-396 GCF_012295235.1 Primulina huaijiensis
AGTAGTAAGACCAGCAACTCTCACATCACGGCGCAAGATCGGCCGGGCATCATTTGTAATCAGGGGCACAAAGTGGCACCCCCTCTCGAACTTCCTGACGAACTCCGCCACGCTGATGTCTCCCTGTCGCAGCGTCATGAACTCTCTGTTCAGGCGAGAGCGTACTTCCTTAGTGAAGTACTTGGAGTAGAAGATCTCCTTGAGACCAGTCCACGTCAGTGTTTGCAAATTCACTAACACTGATGCGCTCTCCCACCATAGTCTGGCGTCTCCGGCCAGAAAGAATGTGGCACACCTGACCTTGTCTGCATCCTGCAGCTCCATAAATGCAAAAATTACCTCGATAGACTTAATCCACCCTTCGGCTATCATCGGGTCAGTAGTCCCCGAGAACTC
>NW_027351034.1:0-396 GCF_012295235.1 Primulina huaijiensis
TCCCAATGCATATTTCTAATTAGTCCCATAATACAAAATAAATGTCTCCCGAAAACAGCTATATTCTTAATCACCAATTAGAACCTGGATTCAAATTTTCATAATCTCCAAAAATATATATTTTATGAAACTGCCAATTATTTCTTAATAACTTTAGACAATTTTCCAAGTGCCTCATCTTTATAAGGTTTAGCGACCAAATCCTCACATAATATTTTTTCAAAATCATATAAACTCAAATTTACAAAAATTATACAAGCTTCTGTATTCTTAGTTTGTATTCATTGATTTTCCATAACATTAATTCAATATTTTTATGTCTAATAAATCCAATTTATAGATGAGTCTTTTTACATATCTTAAACTTTATTCTTTTATCCCAACATCTGTAATTTC
>NW_027351035.1:0-396 GCF_012295235.1 Primulina huaijiensis
AAAATCAGATAAAATGATATTAATAAACTTACCTGAGAATTGTGTTCTCGGTTGCACCTTGAAGTTCTTCTTTGAAATCTTAAATATTGGAGATTTTGTTTTCTGAAATTTTCGGAGACGTTGAACAAATAATACAGAAGAAAAAGCAAGAGAATGGTTTGAAGATGAAGTGCATGCAATTCATCTTCAAACTCAATCAATGTGCAATAAAGTTTATAAAATGAATTATATGGAGCCTACGTACACATGCAATTTAATCAATTGCATCTTCAGATAAATAATTGTGTCAGTTCAAATTTATTATTATTATTATTATTATTATGGAGCCTACGTACACATGCAATTCAATCAATTGCATCTTCAGATAAATAATTGTGTCGGTTCAAATTTATTGTT
>NW_027351036.1:0-396 GCF_012295235.1 Primulina huaijiensis
GACATTCTGAACACCTTTCGAAACCATGTTCATCCCCATGGCATCACCTGTGCTACAGCTAAATCTAATGTACAGATTTTTCCCCGCAATAGCACATTGAATTCTAAGGAGTCTTGCAAATCTACTTGACCTGTTCCAACATTGAAAATTTGTTGAAACGGAGATACATTTCCAGTAACAGAATCGAATTCAATGCATATAGCCATATCAAACAAGAGCAACTTAATAAAGCATGGTTTCGATGTCAGGTGCCCGTAAAAACCACCAACTCAGGAAAATGAAAACAATATCAGCACGGCAACATACTGAGACTCACAGTGAATCAATTTGACCGCTCAGTCTCTGTTCTTTTTGTTGGATAAATGAATAATGAAGAGTTGTTGAATAGGAAAGGGA
>NW_027351037.1:0-396 GCF_012295235.1 Primulina huaijiensis
ATCCTCTGATCGACTGATCAGTCTTAGCTCACCATTGCGCATGGGACGGGCACCAGGCACCAACGTAAAATGAAAATACGATCGTTGGGCTCCCTCTGGGGCCTTCTCCTGTATACGGGCTCCTTCTGGAGCCTTCTCCCTCAAGATATTCTCAAAAATCACATATCATATCATTTTTGTCACAGTCAATTCACATCCTTCGAATATATTTTCCTTTCCTTTTTATTCATAAAATATCGCGTCCATTCCAATTTCGTAAAATAGCATTTTAACAGGAAAAATTGTACAGCTTTAGCATAAATCATAAAATTTCAAAATAAGAATTTTAACATTTATTACAACATTCAGGGTACTGCCAGTACGTCTAACATTTTTCAGGTGTAAAATGATCGTTTT
>NW_027351038.1:0-396 GCF_012295235.1 Primulina huaijiensis
TTTTTTTTTTAAATATAAAAAACATCGTAAAATATTTTATTAATAATATTTTTTAGCAAAAATAAATATAATTAAATTTATAATTACTGAATTTTATAATATAATTGAATAATTTTTGTCAAAATAGTAATAATTTGTTTTATTTGGAATGTAATAAAAGATAGAATTATTTCCAAAAAATAAAAGAAAAAAGAAAAAGATGGAATTCAAAAGGCTGGATAAATCCAATTATATATACTAATATGGTGAAAAATGAAAATCTAGATTCTCTCAAGTCTCATTACATACATCTTATTAAAAAAAACATCCTTATCATCTCCCTTCAAACTTTGGTAAATGAGGTGAGTTGCCTGAAATGCGCCCAAGGCTTGTCCCACACAACAGCCTCGTAGTTTC
>NW_027351039.1:0-397 GCF_012295235.1 Primulina huaijiensis
AGCAACAATCCAGTCCATCCACAATATATGATTGCCATAAGCCATTATAAAGAAAAATGAACAAAGAATCCTCGATTGCATCCTTCCCCACAAATGATACAACCAAATATTGCATTATTTTCTAAATTAGCATATGACTATAAATGGAAAATACTTTGGAAATGATCTTCCAAGGAACATATAATAAAATATATTTTACTCTATGCATGTAATATGATATACCTCATTCAAGGAAAAGCTGACTTCAGCAATGATTTCACACCTGGAGCAGTAAAAAACATCAATAAAGAAAGCCCAAGCAGATTCCTTCAAATCAAATAAAAAATTGGTGAGAAGAGTCTTAAGCATATTCCATCAAATGAAATACACAATAGGTCAGAAGTTAAAATGAATAACA
>NW_027351040.1:0-397 GCF_012295235.1 Primulina huaijiensis
TTCAAACCCAACACCAAACTTTTTCCCAAATTAATTTTCAACCCAGAATGTCTGCCAAACAGTTTGATTATGTCCATTAATGCCAACACATCATTTTTCGTTTTTGCGAATAACAAAGTATCATCCGCAAATTGTAAGTGCGAAATTTCGAGATTCTCTTTCCCTACTTCAAGCCCCTTTAGTTCATTGTCCTCCCTTGACTTGTCAATCATCCTCCCCAATGCATCAACAACTATATTGAATAGAAACGGTGATAGAGGATCCCCTTGTCTTAAGCCTCTCTCCCCTTTTATTTTCCCACATGGTCTTCCATTAATAAAGATCGAGAACGATACATTAGAAACACATCCCTTTATCCACCTTCTCCATCTCTCCCCAAAACCTTTCATGCGAAGCA
>NW_027351041.1:0-397 GCF_012295235.1 Primulina huaijiensis
CCTCAAAAACATAAAATATTTTCTTTTGCATGTCGAACATACTTATGTAACGTTGAGGGCTTCGTTGTACCTCGCTTGGGTGACTGCTGCACATACTAAAACATTTCTTTTCCAGAATTCCTGGCACTCGGGCAGTAATATCTTACCGCTCCAGCGCCCGTCCAGAAGTCCTGGCGCTCGAGCGGTAAAAACTTACCGCTCGAGCACCGCCCAGTTCCAACGAAGGCTGCAATCAAAATCCTCAAGAAACAAAAGAATACATTTTATAACAGTTTGAGTAGTCACACGAGAGAAATCATAACTCACACGTCTCTTGTCTGAAAATTACGAATTTACTGTCAAATTGAAGATGTTGAAAAGTACTACATTTTATATGTTGAAAGTTTTTCCAGAAAAC
>NW_027351042.1:0-397 GCF_012295235.1 Primulina huaijiensis
TCAACATGTCATTTAACTAATCACATTACTTATCCAATTAGTTAAATTCATATATATTTCCAATTTCATACTATCACCTTCCCAACTCAACACCACGTGATTACGGTGTTTCAATTTCACTATTTATGCATCTATCACATAAAGATAATAGAAACTTGTAATTGACATAATCATACCTCTTATTTTCTTTCGTAGAAACAGAATGCACTTATCACTTCGAATCGGTGCAAATGTCAAGGAATATGTTGCAGATGTATTTCAAAAGTTTGCTTATATGCTTAGTCATACAAGCATTGGCCAATACAAAGAAGAGAATGGACATGTGTAACACAATTCCTAGGACACGTGACTACAGGGAAATGGAAGCAAAATTTTAAGTGTTTTACTAATTACAATT
>NW_027351043.1:0-397 GCF_012295235.1 Primulina huaijiensis
ATTTGCGAAGAAAATATCTTAATTACTTTGTACTAATAAAAACTTACTTTTGAATAATTTTATGACAGAATATATTACTTTTAAAAATACAATTTGTTAAATATTTAAAACTTATTTTATTTATAATAAGTGTAAAACCGAGCAACTTCTGTTGTTTAATTAAAATCAGTTGCTGATATTAACGATACAACTCAAATATCTTTAAACGTTACATTTTGATTGTTAGGCATTTCTCTCATATGATTTAACCAATTTGTAACCATGAGAACGAGAGGTGTGAAATTAACTCTTTTTTTATCATATGGTCAACTTAAGTGCTAGATTTCGAGATCGACCTTAAACCTCAAACTCAACTCGAGATAATATTTCGAATATGTCAAGTTTTGATCGAACAGCT
>NW_027351044.1:0-397 GCF_012295235.1 Primulina huaijiensis
TTTGGTTTCAAACTTCGTTTTATCCTTGTGTAATTTTCTTGTTCCCATTTGATCTGTATTTATAGGTGTATTTGGGTCCAAATCTTTTGGTTAGTGGGCAAATTACATGCCTTCTTTCTTTTTTTGGGGAATCTTTATCTTTTGTTATCCTCAAGGAAAGTGATTCTAGTCACATGTCAACTTATTTTTGTCGGGAAATCTTAAACTTTTGGTGTCCTCGAGGAAAATGTGACTATGGTCCCTCACTAATTGGTCCTGTTTCTGCAAGATGATTTTTGTCTGGCCGAGGTCTGAAGCTCTTGCCAAATTCCGGCTCCTTTTGATTTGGGCACTCTGGGCAGATCTGTTCTGGCCATCTTCTCACATGAGTCATGTTGCAGAATTTCCGACGAGTTTC
>NW_027351045.1:0-397 GCF_012295235.1 Primulina huaijiensis
TGAGCTAAAAGATATCCGATTACATAGTAGTTGGCCTAGAGGTTTTTTCAGTTTATTTGATTAAAGTTCCATTTCGTTGCTCTCTTGGTAAAAAAGAAAATACAATTGTTGATATTACCAATTTTCCTAAATAAGGAGGAGACCTAACTAATACATATATTTATAGTTGATGTAATATATTTTCCAAAAATAAAACTAGGGTTTGTTACAAAATTAAAGGAAGATTTCGTGCAGGAGAAGGATTCATGATCTATTTATCTTATTTGACGAGAAGTTCTTTTGTTTCCTTTTAGAACTTTAAACTGCTTCTTCAACTTTGAATTTGGATATTTTGTAACTCAATCTCCGCATAAAAAAAATCCAGAAACAGATCGATAGAAAGAATGATTGAAGGGAA
>NW_027351046.1:0-397 GCF_012295235.1 Primulina huaijiensis
TTGATTTTTCTAAGCTATGTTAATCGTGTTGGGGAGTGTCGTTCGACACCCCAGATTGCCTTAGTTTGACATTGAATTCACTGTTTTTTGTAGGGGTCTCTTTTTTTTTTTTTTAGCCCGAGCGGAGAGCCCTCGATTTTTCTTTCTTACAGATTACGTGCGTGCTCCCCTCCATTCTGTTTGGCCTTATTCTTCTTCATTTTTCCCCCCTTCCTCGCAAGTATAGAATGGTGCTAGGAAGTTTCATCCGGCCCCCGTCTACCTTATTCTGGTTTTGCTTCTCACGTGTCTTGTTAGAAGTCCCTCGTTTCCTCCTTGTTTGAGCGGAGACCCCTTGGTTTTTCCTTCTCAGCCTTTTGTTATTTAATTGAGCTACTAAAGCAAATAATTTTATACA
>NW_027351047.1:0-397 GCF_012295235.1 Primulina huaijiensis
TAGTATTTGATATTACGAAACAAAGGAATCAATTCCCTTGTAATACTATATACTATTTAGAACAACCAATGATGGGAACTTACCAAGGAATGATCAATATAGGAGAATTGAAAGTTCATATCAAAGGAATTCCAGGAAAAGAATTAGACAAATTGGTTCTTGGACTAGAGTTTCTCGAGGAACATAAACCCTGGAAACGTTTAGAACACGGAATGGAGTTTATGGCTGACGACAGGATGTGAAAAATTCAATGACCACAAGCTCTTTCTCGATATATATTCCAGTAGGGATGTTATACGAACAATATAAAGCAGAATATTTCGCTGCTTATATTGATTCAGGTGCTGGGATCTGTACAGCAAAAAGAGGAGTTTTTTCAAATAATTTGGAAGAAGAA
>NW_027351048.1:0-223 GCF_012295235.1 Primulina huaijiensis
ACTACAAAACCAATAGCTTCACTCATTCCATCAAATATCCATTTCTTTTCAACAAAAAAATCAACACCAAACCTAGGGTTTCAAAGGGGCTCGAAAATTTCTTCAAGGATTGAATGGAGCTTTGATTTTGTTCCACAAGAAACATTTAAACAATCAAGGTGAGCAAATCAATACTATGTTTGCTTTAAATTCGAAATATTTGGTGTTATTGGATATGGAAGAA
>NW_027351049.1:0-397 GCF_012295235.1 Primulina huaijiensis
CTAGGACGTGACCAAGATGCCCTTTCATGGCTTGGTTCATGTCCCAATCGGTTTCAAAAATAAACAAGAACAGCCCCTCGGTTTTTAGAAGAATTTTGGTGTTGCGTGTGTGTAATGTTTCGAAAGTATGGGTGTTGGTGTGGGTTGTGGTTGACTCATTAGCCCTTATCCACGGTTCATACCATGCCCCTTGATCTCTAGATCATGCCATGGTCAATCAAATGATCACTGGAATGATCCATGACAGCAAAACGATAGCAGTTTTCCCACGCGTGCAGCTTGGTGCTCTCGGCTGGGAGCATTGTCGCTTTTCTGGTATGGTTCGAATTGTGGCTGGACTAGTGCCCTTAGCCATGGTTCAAATCATTCCCTAGGAGGTTGGTAAGAGGTTCTGGTC
>NW_027351050.1:0-397 GCF_012295235.1 Primulina huaijiensis
AAACATTTGCATGTGATCATGTCTCACTTGGGTGTGACGAATTTGCAGGAAAAATGACCGGAAAAACTAAAATCGGAGCCAAATGCCAAGCCAAGAAGATAATGTGCAGAAGAGGTGGCGCCCGAGCGGTAATATTCTACCGCCCGGGCGTGAGAGGTGAATAGCCAAGGAGAACTCCCGAAAGTTTGGCGCTCGGGCGGTAATTTTCTACCACCCTGGCTCGAGAAAATACCCGGAAGAACCAACATGCCGAAAGTTTGGCGCTCGAGCAGTAATATTCTACCGCCCGAGCGCGTGAGGCCGCACGTCCAAGCTGAATTACAGAAGATGTGGCGCTCGAGAGGTAATAATCTACCGCCCGAGCGCCGGTTATTTTTGGAAAAAATTCTGGACGATT
>NW_027351051.1:0-397 GCF_012295235.1 Primulina huaijiensis
TTGAATACATTACCATTCAATTTGTTATCTGATTATTATTTAGTAGCAGTTTCCATTTTTAAATAATTGTAAATCGAGACAAAAATTAATTGGCCGGGATTTTTTTGTTCGATGGTGTCATCACCATTAAAGTAAAGAATATTACAATGTTTACGACAATAACATGATGCAGATACTGCGCTGTATGGCAGCATAATGAGGAAATCGATTATATGTGCAACAGAAAAAGAGCCGGACGGTTGATTTTTTAGGGGTTATGACCAACTTTTCATTCAATAATTTTTTTCAAAACGAATTGCGGTCTTTTCTTATATACTTTTACGCCAAAACAAATTGAGTTTTATTGGTTCATACTTCTACACAGATTCTTTCAACTTTCACTCAAAGTTTTCAGTGA
>NW_027351052.1:0-397 GCF_012295235.1 Primulina huaijiensis
CTTCAATCATGTTGTCCAATTTGATATGGATCTTTGAGTCAGTATTGATTTTCTTATAAATATGTTTTATTCAACATTTATCCTCATACATGGGTTAACTTGTGAATTAAATGATGAAAGACACATAATATAAAAATGAAAAATAAATATATTTTATAAGATAATGATATTGTAGATGTGTCAAAATATGTTAGATATGTCAAACCGACTAGCCCCACCATATAAATAGACAAGCTGAGTTGTTAATTTCCCAACCGTTGAGAACGGAGAGCCGGTTATTTTGTCCCGTCTGGTTGTTGGGTAAAGTCAGATCGACCCGTTCTGTTAGTCCATTTTGACATCTTTAGATGATAATCGTTGAGCTACAATAGCTCGGTTATTGAAATATTGAACACCG
>NW_027351053.1:0-398 GCF_012295235.1 Primulina huaijiensis
TCCCGAAATCATTCAAGCACAGAACCGGAGTTCCATTCCCATCAATAGCAAAGCGAACGCCAAAACCCAAAGGCCAACCCTCTGGCGTCACCGTTGAAAGGGTCCCCGCACTGGAAAGTTCCATAATAGTTCTAGAAACTTCAGCCGGAATAGGCCTCTGGCCGTTGGTTGACTCCAAGTGGAGCGGTTCTGAAACCACTGAAACCGAGCATTTTAAAGGCTTACGGGCAGCTAATCTACCAACTTTCAATGGCTTAAAGAGAACTCTGTTTCTGGGTTTAGAAAGCGAAACAAGAGGAAAGGGAAAATGGGTTACTGGGAAAAGTGAAGGAGGAACACTAGAGGAGATAGATTGGATGTGTGGAAGCATTTGGGATTGAAATTTGGGAAATTTTTGG
>NW_027351054.1:0-398 GCF_012295235.1 Primulina huaijiensis
AGGTAATTAGGTTAAGGCTTTTGTTTTAAGAAATGAGAGCCATAATCCTAGCCTCCAACCATGTGATTTTCGAAAATCACCTCTCCTCATCTTCCAAATTTTCGGCCACCTTGAATAATTTCAAGGTTTTGAGCCGCCTCTCAATTTTTGTTGTCTAACGTGAAAAATATCTTCTATACTTTCGAGTACAAGTTAGAAGAGGAACAAGTAATCCAGTCATGGAATGGATTAGGAGATTAAAGATTTTGAAGAAAGTAATCCACTAATACTGAAGTAGTTGGTGTCGAGTGATTTAGTCACTAAAGGTAAATTATAAACTCCCTATGTATGTTCTTTTAATTTAAACTATATGGGTGTCCAAGATAATATTTTGAATGTCAAAATAAAATTTTTAAACT
>NW_027351055.1:0-398 GCF_012295235.1 Primulina huaijiensis
GTTTCAGCATGATCCGAGGCCACAACATGACTTTTATGATCAGTTCGGGAGGCTAGGTCCGAAAGAATTTTCTGGCACCACTGACCCATTTGCGGCTGAGGGTTGGATTCGATCACTTGAGGTGCTATTTAGATATTTGAATATGGGAGACGCTAACCATGTTAGGTGTGCCAGATTTATGTTTAGAGATGATGCTTCCCTGTGATGGGAAAGGGCGGGACATGGAATTAATTTGGCTAAATTTACTTGGGTTTGATTCAAGGAAATATTCTAAGAGAAATACTTTACAGCTGACTTCCTAGGATGCTTGAAAAAAGAGTTCATGAGTCTCCGTTAGGGGGACACGACTGTGGCCGAGTTTGTGAGGAAGTTTTATAGAGGTTGTCACTTTGTGCCCC
>NW_027351056.1:0-2556 GCF_012295235.1 Primulina huaijiensis
CCGAGGTTCACGTCATCTTTCTGGAAAAGTCTATATGCAGCGATGTGGACCAAGTTATTATTCAGTATAGCATTTCATCCTCAAACCGATGGACAGTCAGAAAGAGTTATAAAGATTTAGGAAGATCTACTTCGAACATGTGTTATTGATTTCCAAGGCAGATAGGAACCAAAATTACCTCTAGTGGAGTTCACCTACAATAATAGCTATCAATCATCAATCGAGATGGCTCCTTTTGAGGCACTTTACGGAAGGAAATGTAGATCTCCTATTCATTGGGACGAAGTTGGTGAAAGAAGAGAGATTGGCCCAGACGTGATTGAAGAGACTACCGAGCTTATAGTCAAAATTCGCGATAGAATGAAGACGGCGTAGAGTCGATAAAAGAGTTATGCAGACAAACGACGAAGGGACTTGGAGTTTGCAGTGGGAGACCATGTATTTGTGAAAATAGCACCTATGAAGGGTGTTATGCGCTTTGGCAAGAAAGGCAAGCTTAGTCCAAGACTTATTGGTCCGTTTGAGATTTTGGAGAGGATTGGTACACTAGCTTATAGAGTGGCATTGCCACCAGCGCTTGCAGGAGTTCACGATGTGTTCCACATTTCAATGTTGCGGAAGTACATGTCGAATCCGTCACATGTGCTTAATTATGAACCTCTTCAATTGTGAGGGCCCGTTATCCTAATAACGATTTATTAACATGCAATCATGATTAATCAATAAACAGCGGAAAAGTGAGTTAAAAATTTGCGTTTGGGCCTATAAAATTTTCGGCATGACCTTCGCATAAATAGGATATATACCAGAAAATCAAATACTCAAAATAAACAACATATGCCCTCAATAAACACAACAACATAAACATGTGTCAGCCAGACACACAATCATGACATATACAAACCAAAATATCATTGAGCCGACAAGGCTCGATAATACCACAATACAATCCTCCAAATATATACATATAGTATCTGGGAGACAGCAACACCGCGCAGTACCTAAATACAACTGAACCCACTCTCAAAGAGCTCTGGTACTTCCTGAGGCTTCCTCTCGAGCGCCTGAGGTCGAACCACCTGTACCACCTGTCATGTCCACACACAAAAGACACGACAGCCCCCTCTCGGGGGTCAGTAACCCCAGTACGAGACATCAAGAAACCACGATATATGACATAGAAATGCAATGATGTCATGCATGAATGCAATGCATGTATAGGTGCAAGATATCAGGACATCAGGAATCAAATGATCGATATCAACAATCATACATATATGCTCGAGCTGGTCCACGACTCAGCGGACCGTGCCAGGGATATGGCCCAACCTCGAAGCCAGCAACTACCTAAGCCGGACCGAATCAAGGTAGCCAAACATCTCCAGAACATCATATCATATCATATATATAACGGATCTCAACCGAAATATAACTGGATATCAATAACAGATAGGCTCAATATGATATGTTCAGTGGTATTGATGTGTCTAACTAAAATAAAATGTGTGTTAACAAAAGAAATATTTTATTTTATTTTGCACATCAATTACCAACTGATAATATGCGAGTCAGCATATAATATCACATAAATCAACAAATAGCACATAAATCATACACANTATAATATGCGAGTCAGCATATAATATCACATAAATCAACAAATAGCACATAAATCATACACAGGATCATCAGATGTCTCTGTCAGACATCGTGAAAATAACTGATATCTACGTACCTCGACTAATTTACCAGTAACTTAAATCCTCAAGAAAGTCCTGGAAATGCCAACTCAGACAAATCACCTGAATATTAATTTAAATGATCTTATTATCATATAAAAATTCCACAACCATTTAAATTCAATTATTTAGACATTTTAAATTCGTAAAATTCCAATATTCGATTAAAATGCCTAAAATCAATCATTTCTATTTTATCGTCGCAAAATATTCTTTTTAGCTTTGAAGGACGCTAAACCAATATTTAAGCGACTGCGATAAATTCTAGGTTCATCAGATTATACCTCCAACTCGCACAATTCCGAAACCTACAATAATCACCCAATAATTAATTAGTAAAGATATCATATTTGAGTCGAAATTAACTTAAATTCACATAGACAACAATTCGCAACGATACAGCTTGTACTTCCAAAAACAGTGGCTAAACTCGAACTTAAACCGAAGCTGACCGGCAACAGGCGGCAGCGCGCGGTGGTGTAGGGGCGAAGTTCGGCCGGAAAACAACAGTGAACGGCGGCAGGGACTGAACTCGTCGGAACAATGAGTTAACTAGCTGTGAGAAACATCTTAAGCTCAACTATAAGCAACCTACAACCAAAAACTACCGAATTCGGTCAAGAAATGGTCGGAAAATCGCCACCAACTCCGACGGCCGAAAATCGAAGTAGCAAAATACCTTGAAATATTGGTACCAAAATGTAGCTCTCATCAAGAGTTTTCCAACCATATATTTATTTGAATTTGTCGGCGACCGGTGCGACTACAATCAGCGGTCAAAGCGGCAACGGTGGTTTGGAGTTTTGAAAATGAAGTT
>NW_027351057.1:0-398 GCF_012295235.1 Primulina huaijiensis
GGCGACCTCGATGTAAAACGAAGGGATGGGGAAGCGAAGACCATTTTTGATTTGGTTCCGAAAGAAAATAGTATGCCCGGGAGGAGGGCTATCGGCCCGATCAGAAGGTCCGGGTATGATAATAGGAAAGGAAAAGGGAATAACCCCTATAGTTCGAAGTTCCTCGTCCGCCCCCGAGCACAAAGTTTTGCTCATCGAGGAGAACCAAGGAACTCCCGAGGCCTCAGAAGAAGGATGGCCAGGGGCCCGAGCTTTTCCCTTACCCTTGTCCTTTCTTGGAGTTCGGGAAGTGCTCGAGGAGGAGGGTTTTGAAGATGAGGGTTTGGTTAGAAGGATTTTTGGTTTTTTAGAATGTTGGGTGATAGAGCGGCGAGGGGGAGATGGAGGGGAGTCAGAGC
>NW_027351058.1:0-398 GCF_012295235.1 Primulina huaijiensis
TGATTCGACCAGAACCCGAGAGCTGATTCACCCAGTCCACAAGATGGCCCTTAAACACTTCATCACCAACGACAACTTCAAGTGGCTTTTGTCCAGTTGCCAACTCAAGAAGTATGACCCCAAAACCATAAGCATCCCCTTTAAGAGAAGCAACCATCGTACTTGAGTACTCTGGAGGAATATATCCAACTTCACCTAAATCTCCACACGCGTAACTGCTCTCGTTAGATCCTGAAGATGCCAAAAGTTTTACCAAACCGAAGTCCATTATTCGAGCATCGAAATCCTCGTCAAGAAGAATGACGCTTGAACTAATTATCTGGTGCATTATTGGGGGATGACACACATGATGCAGCCAAGCAAGCCCCCTAGCCGCCCCTAACGCAATCCTAAACCTA
>NW_027351059.1:0-398 GCF_012295235.1 Primulina huaijiensis
ATCTAAATCTCCTTGAAGAAATGCATTCGTGACATCCATTTGGTGTAAATTCCAGCACCTAACCGCTGCCAGGCTCAACATACTTCTGATGGTCACAATCTTAGCCGTGGGTGAAAATGTGTCGTGATAGTCAATGCCTTGTTGTTGTGTATATCCCTTTGCCACAAGCCTTGCCTTGAACCTATCCACGGTGCCATCAGGTTTGTGTTTAATTTTGTATACCCATTTACAACCTATTGCTTTCTTGTTGGTAGGAAGGGTAACAACATCCCAAGTATGATTAGATTCAAGGGCTGCAAGTTCCAAGTCCATAGCTTTTTTCCACCTAGGATCAGTTACAGCTTCATGATAGTATTGAGGTTCCTTTTCAGAAGAAATGGATGCCAAAAAACTTTGAT
>NW_027351060.1:0-398 GCF_012295235.1 Primulina huaijiensis
GGACGATTTTTCGCTGAGCATGAGTTTTCAGTCTGATCTATGATCTCCGGTCATGGTTCACTCATATACACATATAGATTTGTATACTCATACATTACGTATTAGACGATTTTTCGCTCACGTCTTTGTTTTCATCTCGAACACCCTATTTTATGGGACATATCTCAGGTTGAACGGGACAAGAGAAGCCAACGTGAGCCATTAGAGATCTGTGCCGACATGGGAGTTCTTTTATAAGGGGTTTTATTATTGTTGTTGTTGGGGTTTTCATGTACTACGTCGATATGATTGTATAATCTTATTCAGGTTTTATCGTTGTGATAACATAGATATTTGATTTATGCTAACATGACGATTTCGGGTTTCTTCATATTTGTGATTGAACTTTGTTAAGTTTA
>NW_027351061.1:0-398 GCF_012295235.1 Primulina huaijiensis
TATTTCAAAATGTTTTCAAAAAAATGCTTCATTAACTTTGTGATACCTTTGCAGATATAATTGGTTTTGTCAAAAACGTTAGACCACTTCGTAATTTCACGAGACCGAAGACTGGAACAATTGGACATTTAAGAGAAATCGTCCTCATGAATGAACGGTTATTCATGATAAACAATGACTAAATACACCTACAAAAATCCTTTTCTTTGCTACTGTTCTTTACCCATTTTCTGGTGCATACTTTTAATTGTTATATTTTCAACAAGTACGAAACTATAGATATTGGATTGTAAGATGATTTAGCTGTCAATGAAGGACAATTGATGAAAAAAATAAGGCTCATGCACCTATTGCGGCTATATGCAACCTCAGAATGCAAACACACAATAGTTATACTA
>NW_027351062.1:0-398 GCF_012295235.1 Primulina huaijiensis
TTATGACTCGTACTTTAATTTATTTAAATTTTAAAAAATATTTAATTTATTATATTTTTATCAATATATTAAAATATATTTTAATTACACTTGTGATTTATTGATTAAGTTGTAACTTTATTATTACGTAATATGTATAATATAATACTATAAAATAGATAGAAAAATTATCATATTTTTATAATTTTTTTAAAAAAATATTAAATTTAAGTATAGAATTTATCAATTGATATTTATTTATATTAACTAATAATTCTGTGATTTTTATACAAAGATTATAAATTTATTTATTATAATATAATTTTTAAATAATTATAAATTTATTTTTAAACTTTTAATCAATAAAATAAATATGAAATTAAAATATGTATTTAATGAATTTAGTAAGAGTAATTGGA
>NW_027351063.1:0-398 GCF_012295235.1 Primulina huaijiensis
TCATACAAACTGAATCGTTCATCTCAACTGAATCTAGCAACTGAACTAACAAGCCAACTGATCTACGTAACTCGACGCGCAGCCAACTGACTGCAGTTATGAGCTTTATTAGCTTCCACCTTTCAGCTGATCCTTCGGCTGAACACGTCACCAGTTGAAAACGACAACCGACAAAAAGTACAACAGCCTGCAACTGTTAGTGGGTGCGCCACATTTCAGATAGAGGTGCACTGTACTATTGAAAGAGGAATTTTGACGTGGCATTTCAACAGATAGAAAATTTAAACCGCAATTAATATTACCGTTGGAGAGAAGCCTATAAATAGCATAGAGAAGCAGCTGAAGAACTAACGAACGATATACATTGACAATCAGTTGTGAAGAGTGAACGAGCAATA
>NW_027351064.1:0-398 GCF_012295235.1 Primulina huaijiensis
CATATAATTGGTATTTACGTGCATCGCACGTGCTTCTTACTAGTATAACTAAAAGCAGCCTGATCTAAAGATGACAATATTTCCCACTAATGTGAGATTCAACGTAAAAAACTCGAAACAGGGATGAAATTATCGATTTTTCGGTTTGAGTTCGGATTCGAAGATTTTAAAAAATCCTCGAAATAGTTCGAGATAGATATGAGATTACTATCTACATCCCCGAATCCGTCCCGAAAATAATATCAATAATAAAATAATAATATTATTAGTGTTAATAATATAATAATAATATTATTTTTTTAATATTAATAATAATAGTATTATTATTAATATTGATATTGATATTAATATTAATATTATCTATAATAATAATAGATAATAATAAGTTTTGGTTTGAG
>NW_027351065.1:0-398 GCF_012295235.1 Primulina huaijiensis
CAAATCGAAAGTGTTCTCACACACTGAGGGAATTATGCTTCTAATATAAGCTGATATAACTTTGAAGTGTTCCATCGACTGGGCTGATTGCTTCCTTGTAAGCAGATAAACAATAAGCGTGCCTTTCTTCTTCATTCATCTCTCTCGTGTATTGGTCTTCACTGATATTCTATTTATAGGCAGAAAGCATGATCGTACAGTGAGACTCAGTGAATGAATCTGTTTCAGTTTGAATTTGTTCCCCCAAATGGATATCTGGAACATTTGGCTTTAAGTGCTGGTGCAACATCTCTTATTGTACTTTGATCGTATAATAGCTTTTTTAGCTTTGCGCACAGCTGGATTCTATTAAATAAGCTTGTCGTATCTGCAACTGATTGCTCTTAACTGATGTTCTG
>NW_027351066.1:0-398 GCF_012295235.1 Primulina huaijiensis
ACTTTATGAGATCTGGCATGGACAAAAAAGTGTAGTGTCCTACTTCAGAATAATCGACTGCAGATGTTTTATTCAAGGTAATGGAAAAAATTATTTGAAAACATTTGATGCAAAATCTGCAGAAGGAATAATTCTAGGTTAATAATCAGTTAGTAATGCTTATAGAGTGTTTAATAAACACACTTTGAATGTTGAGGAATCGATTCATGTTGTATTCGATGAATCAAAACTAGCCGATAAACCAACTGATCCAGTTGAGCTAGTTGATCTGTGTTCCTGACAATCAGTTGGTAGGACAAAATGATAATATTTAAATACCAACTGAAGCAGCAACGATTGAAATAAAAGGAAACATTCAGTTACCAACTGAAACTGCTGCTGGAATTGATCAAATCATT
>NW_027351067.1:0-398 GCF_012295235.1 Primulina huaijiensis
GTTTATATCAACATTTTAAAAATCTATTAGTGTACATATTAGGCAATTTAGAGTAAAGAAAGAAATATGAAATGTATTTTTTAAAAAAGTGGAGTGTAAATAATACTCTTTAAATGTTTGTATTGGTCATATCATTTTATTTAATTTCGGTAACGATTTTGGTTTTATGTTACTCTTTTATATTCAGTTATCACTATCAAATATTAAATAAAATATATTTTTTTTATATAATATTACACTTTCAATTTTTTAGTGAATAATGTCCTTGTGAAATTTAGAACTTTAGTATAAATATTTTTTAAAATATTTTAAAAATAATTAAAAATTTTAATCAAAATTTTCATCTAATAAAAGATTTTTTTATATATTTTTGAAAAATATTTATTTATTATTTAAAA
>NW_027351068.1:0-399 GCF_012295235.1 Primulina huaijiensis
TTTAAAAGTTTAGAGATATTCAATCTAGATTTTTTGCATATTTAAAAAAAATTTACTGGTATTCGACCTTTTAAAATTTTACAAAAGTTTAGATTGAATACCATTAAATTTTTAAATATGTAAAAGTCTAGGTCTACAAAAGTTTAGATCTATTTAAAATGTACTTTTAATGACGCAATGAAATTATATTAAGTATAAGAATTATAACCTAAAGTACAACTATAAAATATTAAAAATTGTCTTTGATTCAACCTAAAGATTTGGACGAACATTTAATTGCGAAATATCTAAAATTCATATATTCACTTATATATATATACTTAAAATATATTAAATTATTTTAAGTTTGATTATTTATTAATATTGAAAATTATCGTTATGTATTCTTTACAAATATTA
>NW_027351069.1:0-399 GCF_012295235.1 Primulina huaijiensis
GCACCAGCCTTGGCAAGAAGTCCTTTTGCCACAATATCAGCCAACGGCCTGAATTCAATCTTTAAATCGCGTTTTTGACAAGTTGGATAAGAGATTGGAGAGTCTGTGTTGGAGAAGGTACTGCGCCAAATTTCAATAATTCCGTCTGGCAGTGTGGAGAAATCAGTAATTCCAACCATGGGTAAGCTGAACAAATCAGCAAACATCTTTTGGGTTAATTGGAGTTTTTTGTTTTGAACAGCACAAACAATTTCTCCGTTCCTTCATGTATGCAGAATCAAAGAATTCTTTCAATAATGTCTCGGAGTATCTGTAGCTGCAACCAGAAAAGAACGAAGCCCCGAGTGTTCTATTGTGCGAAACATGGCTTGCATAGACTTGTTGGGCATGGCAAATACT
>NW_027351070.1:0-399 GCF_012295235.1 Primulina huaijiensis
AAACAGTACACCCACTAAAACTTCAAACAGTACACCCACTATAACTTAAACCAATACAAACATAACACGTACACCCTAAAAGATAAGGGTAACATTTACAAAAGATTATTAATCTAAAATGGCATCCAGCTAATCAGCAGTGTGCATCCAGCTCATTCACTACTGTCTTATGCATTAAGTAATGCAAAAAGATCTTCCCCATCATAAGGGTCTTGTGCGTCTTGATCATCCTCATTAGTTTCTGTCATAGGAGTATCATCTTCCATTTTTTCTTTTCCTGTTGAGAAAGTAGATGCTTGTGTAGATAAATTTGATTTTTCTCCAAATACTTCTGAAAACATAGAAGTAATGGTATCCTTGTCCAGATGTTGGAAAAGTTCTTTAAGTAATGTGGTATGA
>NW_027351071.1:0-379 GCF_012295235.1 Primulina huaijiensis
ATTTTGGGCCTATCAAAATTCGCAGCAATAGCAAGAAAGAAAATCTATTGTACATGCAAACACCAACTCCAAGCTCGGTGTTGGAAAGAATCCTCAAGCCTACTGTTATCGTGCCGCCTAGGCCGATAATTCAGCCGCTGATTGAGGAGATTGATGATTGATTTGAACCAAAAAGAAAAGGAGGTAGCTGCAACCTCCATATGGAAGGCGCATGTGCAGCAAGTACTGGATAAATTAAGGGAAGAGGAAGCATGGGACACCTATGGAACTGAGGTTGTCCAAGAAGAAGAGTACGAAGAGGATGAACTCCAAGTTGATAAATTGTTGATGGCGTCATCTCAAGTGGAAGATGGCCAACATGAAGTGCAAGACCCGTTGG
>NW_027351072.1:0-399 GCF_012295235.1 Primulina huaijiensis
GACTCTTCAAACTTGCTAGGACTCTAACCAACCGAGCCAGCCCCTTACCCAGCCCCTTGTGCACCCTATTAGGACCCTAAGGACTTAGCCTGGCCCAGCCCGAAGCCCTCTGTCCGAGCCCTGTCTCCCTGCGCGGCTGAACCCCTCGCACGCAAGTTCTCGGGTGGCTTGGGGAAAAGTCCTTGTGCACTTGGACTCTTCCTTTGCACTCTAGCTCAAGTCCTAGCGTGGCTAGGACTTCTCCACTGACTCAACTGCGTCCCAGCCCAGCCTTGGTCGAGCCAAAGCCAAGACATGCATGGTTTTCCCTTGAACCCGATCACCTATGACACAACAATCCAATTTCAGTTCCATCATGTTATCAACTCGTGTGCAGCTTGTTTCATGTGTCCTAGGACT
>NW_027351073.1:0-399 GCF_012295235.1 Primulina huaijiensis
ATTCAACCCTATGTCGCATAAATTTGCTTTCATGGTGGAAAACTAGTTGAAAATCAAAAAATCAATTGATCTCTCAATTATCCTAACGGTTCACATTGACCAAAACAATTTCAACCCTCATAACTTACGTGATAAATTTTAAGAGTGTCCAGTAGCTTTGAGTAAAAATACGTTTCACCGTTGTTCACATCCGCCATGGAACAGTGGTGTAAACCCCACAGATTACCAATAGATTTAACGTCAGATCCTTTCTCTAACCCCTGCTCACTGCTCGAATGACTACTTCCTTGATCAACCCAAGACATATCTACCTCAGAAACCCCACCCACGAGAATATCAATGTCTTCATTTGCAGCATAACTTTTCATCCTCTTACTAACATGTAATGATTTTTCTGGC
>NW_027351074.1:0-399 GCF_012295235.1 Primulina huaijiensis
CAGCAACAAGCTGAAAGTTCTTGACAGAAGCCACAGTTACGCGCCCTCTGAAGTTCAAGCACCAGCACTGCAGTTGTTCATGCCATCTTGGAGTTTTGTTTCTTAAAACCAGTGGTTCTGTAGCTCCACCAACTGATTCCTTTGACTTATGAAAACTGGTGGAAGTAGAAATTTCCGGAACAGGAATCGTGTGCATGGTGCAATTCATTCGTCTTGGCCCTCTTGTACGAAGAACGTTGAGCTCATATGATATAGTGGCCACTTTATAGTTGCAAAGAGGCAGCCTTGGCGAGACTTTCTTTGTTGAAATTCTTTTTCGAGACCGACCATTTGATGGGATTTCGGAGTGGGATGGAGTTTGACAGTCGTGAATAAAAAACTTGGAACCAAAAAAGTTGG
>NW_027351075.1:0-399 GCF_012295235.1 Primulina huaijiensis
TAAATTAGAGAGAGATACAATAATACGACGTAAGTAATTGTGCAGCTGGAAACAATTAGTTAATGATGATGATAACGATGCCTCCCAGTGCCGCACGAAGGTCTTCTAATAACTCTATGTCCACGACCTAACATCTCCTCAGCATCTCCCTGTGTACATGTTTGTACTGCAGATGTACTGGTATCAGCAATGTTCCTACCAACCTCATATCCTTCTGTTTCTGAATATTTTTGAAATGGTATGGGCGACGTGTTTAATTTGGGGCGACTCTCATTCATAAACGGTCGAAAGTCACTTTGTAAATATTGTGTAAAACTACCGGTAAATGGAGTGTGGTAACCATACTCATATGAAGGAAAGCTTGAAACCACAGGCGGAGTAGTATATGCAGTATTTGAA
>NW_027351076.1:0-399 GCF_012295235.1 Primulina huaijiensis
GTATCTTGCTAATTCTTATATGTTAATCGAACAGTTTGTTTGTTTAAATTTGGATCGTATGTCATATGTTGTTTTAATTTAGGTGTCTATATGTTATCTGTTGTGTAACGTCATCTCGTTCTGTATTTTATTTTACAGCATCATCAATGTTTCCTAATTAGAGATTGTGTATCAACAAATATATATTTATCATATTATATTTAAAACCTACGTATCTTATTTATTTTAGCAACACAATCTAATGCCGTTACAAAAAAAAAAACAAATAAATTATTTAAAACTCAAACCAATAAGATTTACTTGTATTCAATATACATAACTTATACATTTAAATATTTTATTTTTTCTTTCTACCCAAGCGATGTCCAGTCCCACAATCACGTGGCTTTGGGATTCGTT
>NW_027351077.1:0-399 GCF_012295235.1 Primulina huaijiensis
TGTTGCAATACATATTTGTAATCTGGTTTTAATCCGCGCCTTTTGAGCAACTTTTGCACATAAGACCGTGTCTTCGTTGCATTTGAGATCCCGGCCTCGATTAGAGCAATCGACATACTCACCAGATTTGATGCAGCTACAACACGAGGTTCGGATACAAGAGTTTCGGCGCAGATCTTAGGGTCAAGTACTTTAACCTCCTTGGCGGTACTACCGCACACATCTTTGATAAGGGGCGACGGAGAAATGCTAGCAACTTCGGGAATCGAGGAAAGAACAAGGGCCGACGCGAGAAAGGTGATCATAGCTATTGAAACAGCCCCACCAGCCATTCTTTTTCTCTCTCCAAACTGATGACACGAGGGTATTGGTTTTGATGGGGCTCTACAATGTGTGAAT
>NW_027351078.1:0-400 GCF_012295235.1 Primulina huaijiensis
ATGCAACGAATTAAACTTGAGAATGAAATCGAAATATTTCATATATTGACTAAAGTGCCTTAGAACGAATGTTGATTAGGCACGTGTTAACTTCCATTTTGTTTATGTCTATAAATTAATTATAAAAATTATAATTTCGATCATCTTCTATATAATTATGATTTCAGTCTTAATCGTAAAATTTTCAGTCTTATTACTCCTAAATTAATAAATATCGTTTTTTTAGTTGATAAATATCTGTTTTTTGTATCTCATAATTTTTTTTATTATTAACAATGTGAACTAAAATAAAATAATTAATATTATATTCGTGGAACGAAAAATTGAAATATTATTTGGAAAGTAAATTATTATATATATACAATAAGATTATATTCTTTGAAATTAATTTTGGGTCTGT
>NW_027351079.1:0-805 GCF_012295235.1 Primulina huaijiensis
CGGTTGCTGTATTTTGTTGGTTTCAGGAGTTGTTTCGTTTCCAGGAACCCAAGGCTGCATATAGGCATGATTTAGAGTGTGTTAGGGTGTTGTTTGTCCCTGGGTTTCAGTTCATACAATAAAAAAACGAAGGAATGACAGCAATATTTTCCATAGCTGCAGAAATATGTCACAGTTTTGTTTCTTGGATGATTAGGGTGTGTGTTCTGATCATGGCTGTCCAAGGGACTGTAGCCATGGTTAGAACCCTTCCTTATCATGTCTAGGACGTGACCAAATCATCTTTTCAAAGCTTGTTTCATGGATCCCTTAAATTTTTACCGCAACTTGACAAGTGCTCTTCAGTTTTAAAAATCTGATTTTTAGTGTGAGTATATTTCGGTTTTGAGAGGTTGGATGAATTGTGGTTGGCTACAAGCCCGTAGCCATGGTTCATACAACACTCCATCCTGTCTAGATCGAGCCATGGTCGATCAAATGATCACTGGAACGACACAAGACAATAGAACAATTCAATACATCTCACTGCACAGAATTTTGTGTCCTCGGTAGAAGCTTGGTAATGTCCTGAGTTTTTGCTTGGGTTGTGATTGGCTTTTAGCCCTTAGCCATGGTCCAAGCCATGCCTTAGGATGTTGGTAAGAGTCTCTGGTCTATGGTTTAAGCCAAGGGCCATTATTTTCAGTGTTTACTTCACATATACACAAACTGCCACTGCTGCATTTTGACAGCAACTATGAGTTCGGTTCATGAGGTTGGCTTGAGTTCTTGGTTGGCTTTTAGCCCATGGCCTTGGACTGGACAC
>NW_027351080.1:0-400 GCF_012295235.1 Primulina huaijiensis
TTGATCGTACAACAAAATAATTGTTTTATTTTATACATTTATTTGGGATGAAGAAGAGTTTTTTTTATTAATTAAACCGAAAATTGTAATATTAAATAAAATTATTTTATACCATTTTGATTGATGTAATGTAATAGAAAATAAAGCTAGAATTACGCGATACAATAGAAAAAATATAGCATTGAGAAATAGTTTATCAATTTCAAAATTTCGTCAATGCATGAATATTTTCAAATTAAATCAATTTACGATAGAAGAGACTTAAATTCTCATTTTATGAAGTTATTTTTTATTCATTTATTTATTTTCTTCTTTATTCGTTCGTTTTAGTTTCAACTGCGTAAAAATTTAAATTCTTTTTACTCAACTCTTTAATAAGTTTTTTTCCCTCGTTTGATTC
>NW_027351081.1:0-400 GCF_012295235.1 Primulina huaijiensis
GCATTAAATGCATAAAAATCAATAAACACATATTTTAAATAAAACCCTAGATTTCATGCATTCAGGTTACGTAAATTTAAATTTCCTGGACCTTACAGCAGCTGTTTCCTGAAAAAGTTAAGTGCTGCTTTTATTTTTTTGATCACCAAAACTCTTAGGTAATAGTAATTCCTTAACAAATATTATTCTCATTTTTTATTGAGTTTAGAATTTCATCCTTATGAGATTGATTTAAATAATTATCCCACCAACCTTTAAATTGTCCAGTAAAACCTGCTCTAATCAATTTAGCAATAATTTTACCATTACTGCCTAAAGTTTTACACACAGTTCTATGCATAAGCATTCTGTGAGTAGTATTATAAATTTGCTTATCACTAAAACCATCAATATTCCATTC
>NW_027351082.1:0-400 GCF_012295235.1 Primulina huaijiensis
GTTTTGCTTCGTGTTCTTGCTGTAAATGAAGTGGGGAATGGTAGGAATTCTTGGAAAAGTCGATATTTTATCTTTTTATACATGAGGCAGCGCCCGGGAGGACGTCTTTTACCGTCCGAACGAGGAACTCTCGGCCCTAAACTTTAAAATTTTTGTGCATGTCCGCCCGGGCGGACATTCTCTTCGGCTCGGGCGAGCAACTTTCAGCCCTGCACACTGTTTCATCAAAAATTGCTCCAAAAATGTTTCTTCCTTTCATAATCTGAAAAATTGGTAAACCTAAAATTGTAGCCCTATGTCTTGGCTTGAATCTCCAACTTGTTTCATGTCATTTGGAAGTTTGAATAAAAAGTTATGCTTATTCTCCCAACATGTGTCGGTGAAGGAATGACGATATACA
>NW_027351083.1:0-400 GCF_012295235.1 Primulina huaijiensis
AGATGCTATGGCGTTGATAACAAAATATTCTCAATTTGAAAACACCCATAAATTTTTAAAGCAGTATGAGAAAACTGGCTTGAACAAATATCATCGACTCCTAGGTGGCAAAAACACAGGTTTTGAAGCCAAACAGAACTTTCATCTCCTAAACAAACGAAGTGTAGATGCTTCCGTCGTAATTATCATTTAATTTCTCAAATCCAAGAATCCAATGGACACACATCAATTTAAAGCAAGGTTAAGATCTCTTGGATCTGCTTTGAAAAAACATATAACCAAAGTTTAAATACAAGACCTCATGAAAAATCATCAGGTACCACAACATTCCAACTTAATCCACTTTCACTGTTCTTTGCCTGGATAACAGGTACGACATCCTCATCCTTTGAACATTCAA
>NW_027351084.1:0-400 GCF_012295235.1 Primulina huaijiensis
CCAAGCCACACCCCATGCTCCCTCCTTAACCGAGCCCTAAGATCAGCAAGTGCATGATTTCAGTTTCTAGCTTTGTTCTTCGTGTGGCAGCGTGCTTGTGTGTAATCTAGGACCATAACACTCATAGAAAAACGTCACTCCTTGATACCCTGTCATGACAGCCCCATCATGCAATATTTTAACAAGTTTTGCACCAAAATTTCATGAGTTTTTGACATGATAAAGCATAAAAACAAAAATAAAATAAGCTATCCTCTTTTCCATGAAAACACGATTTACACAATTAATATGATGTGATAGATGTTAAAAAGGAGATGTATGGCATGCCTTTGCGTTTTAAACGCACGACTATACATTGACGATGCGAGGAACTTTGACGTAGGAGACCTTAGGATGATTT
>NW_027351085.1:0-407 GCF_012295235.1 Primulina huaijiensis
CTTAGTCGTGAGCCACCAACTCTTCGCAACATCATGCAGCTGGTGTCCAATCAGTTTGACTCTCCGCTCATCTGTGTAATCCAAAGAATCAAACAGCATCTCAATATCATCCCAACCCTCACAGTCAATAGACGCCTCAGTGCCTCTCAAATTCGGCGGTTTGAACGACTGGAATCTTTTAAACAGTGTTTCCATCGGTGTCGCTGTCACATCCATGGGATGAGCAGAAGTACTACCCTGTTCTGTGGCTCGTCGACGAGGCATATCTGATTATCAAAAGGGTTAACAATCATATGTGACAAATCTGTCTCAGTCCCCTTCTGATCATCTTACCTCTGATCTAGAATCGGTTCTGATTCAGGTCTCAAATAATACAGGTTACCAATCAAATCAGATAATCAGGTAAA
>NW_027351086.1:0-400 GCF_012295235.1 Primulina huaijiensis
TGCTGCACCGGATTCTTGATTTTTTTTAAAATAAAAATAAAAAAAATTAAAATAAGAGAGGACCTCATGCCACGGATTCTGAATCCGTGGCAGAATGTCACGGATTCAATATCCATGACAACCCCCCCTTTCCCCTTCTTTAAACCACGGATTCCGCAGAATGTCACGGATTCAATATCCATGACAAACCCCCCCCCCCTTTCCCCTTCTCCTTCTCCTTCTCCTTCTCCTTCTCCTTCTTTAAATGAGTTGCGCACCTCCTCATTTTCAATCACCGATCGAGCATTTCTTCCTTTCCCCTTAGGAGCGTTTTTCTTTCGAGCATCGAGCACGTCTCTTTCCGACACCAGTCTTTAGAATTTTCCATTTATTCATTAACGTAAGTCTTCGACATTTTTTC
>NW_027351087.1:0-400 GCF_012295235.1 Primulina huaijiensis
GTTCGTTCGAGTGTCGATTGTTTTCTTGTGATTATTTGTTGCTAATATTTTAATAGTTTAGAGGTGAATATCACACAATACTTGATTCAAAAGATCGGAACATCACAACACAGATCCTTATTCGTTATTGAATTGAGGGCGTGATTCTAATTAATCGTGTTTTCCTTTCTTTCGTTTGAGGATTCATATCAAATTTAATGGCTAGAAATTGACTGTTATCGTATTAATTCTACAACTCGAGAGAGGGGCTAGAATTATGGATCATTAGAGACACATTGTTAAATGATTATATTGTTCGGAAGCCATATAACTTTAGTGGGGCTTAGGTAAGATAATTGTTTCCATATATCATTTGAACTTAGATTTTTATTAGGAATGTTTGAATCGAAGTTTGAATAAT
>NW_027351088.1:0-400 GCF_012295235.1 Primulina huaijiensis
ATCACGTTATTTTGTATGATAGGTCGTAGACCATCCATGAAGTGTTTAAGCTTCTCTGCAGCATCCCTCGCAATAAGTGGTACAAAGTGACAACCCCTATCAAATTTCCTCACAAACTCAGCAACAGAAGTGTCTCCCTGACCCTAGCACGGCCCTAGCCCAGCCGTGGTCGCAACCGAAGCTGAGCCATGCACCATGAACCTTGAACACGAGCCCTTGACCCACACAATCAGTTTTTCGATTTCCAGCTTGTGGTGGGTTCGTGTTTAGCGTGTGGTGAGTGTTCTAGACCCTTAAACTTGAGTAAAACAATCCCATATTAATATCTTAACCATGGCAACCCTAAACAACATAATAAACATGATTTTTGCATCAAATTCAAGCCTTAAAATTAACATAT
>NW_027351089.1:0-401 GCF_012295235.1 Primulina huaijiensis
ACTGATCCAGTTGAGCTAGCTGATCGCCTTACAGATATTAGTTTGTAGGATGATGATGGAGAAGAGAATCACACTAATCGAAACATCCTTCAAACACCAGAATCAGAAGTGCTGGATCAATCAGTTGAACATGAACTTGTTACTGATAATCAGTTGGTAGAAGAAAATGAAAATTTTCAGTTTTTCATTTTCAGTTGCCAACTCATAAAGCTCAAACTGAAACTGAAGAAAATATTCAGTTGCCAAGTGAAGCAGTTGATGAAATGAACGCAACAAATGCTGAGTACAGATTGAAGAAATCACATCCTCAAGAACTGGTGATAGATAATCCATCTGATCTGGTAAGAACTAGAAACCAAATGTTTAATTTATTTATTCATTCAGCTTTCGTTTCACAACTG